>NW_028179085.1:5000-16299 GCF_964030765.1 Micromesistius poutassou | reverse complement strand
GATTTACATAGTGATTGTGTTTGCAGATTCGGCAGAGGCTTCAGCTGATAACTTTTAGTGATTCGCTGGGCCATCGATCTGGCCCAGATGGATTTATTGACGACTGGGGCCTGGGGGGGAGGTGAGATGGGGGAGGGCAGGGTTGAGATGGGAGAGCAGTGGCGGGGGGGGGGGGGGGGAGGGGGTGGGGGGGAGCCGCGAGAGGGAGACATGCTGGGGGGGAGGTGGAGACCGGGGCGGTGGAAGACCCAATGAGCAGTCAGGCGTGGCATTGACCGTGGAAGAGCGTTGCTCTCTGTGGCTCCGTCCTCCACCGGCCAGCGAGTTTCCTCCAACCGGCAAAAGAAAAACTGTGGATGGACTGTATTTATACAGCGCTTTTCTAAACAGTGGCCACTTAAAGCGCTTCACAATTCTGCCTGACATTCATGCACACATTCACACACCGACAGCGGTGTCAACCATGCAGGGGCGACAGCCAGCTCTTCGGGAGCAGTGAGGGGAAGGTGTCTTGCTCAGCTACACCTCGACACCCGTCCTCTCCTCTAGGAGGAGCCGGGGATCGAACTAGCAACCTTCCAGGTTCCCAGCCCACCCGCTCTACCTCCTGAGCCACATGCTCCCCCCCCCCCCTCCCCCCCATACGACCAAACAGAGGTGCTCGATTATTCAAATGCACGTCTGTTTCCTAGCTCACCTTTTTTCATTTCAAGTTGTCACTCGAGTTTGAGCTTTTGGTGGGAAATGATGTGACAGCCCAACAATAAGTAAGAGAGTCGGCTTCAACAACTCAACATTGAGCTGAAGTCACAGGCGAAGGCTTTGAAAATGAAAAAGAAAGAAAGAAACAAGGAAATAAGTGAACGTGAAGGATAAAGCTGGCGGATGTTTACATTTGGTAATCAAAAGCCATCGCTCATCTGACTCGGTTTGGGCTGCGGTGAGAGCAGGCAGATATTTATGGGAGACGAGAGGAGGCGTGGGGGATGTTTTATTAAAACAGGCTCAGTAAATATTTGAAAGGACTTTAAAGTAGTGGAAAAATAACATTAAAATGGAGCGGATGCCGCTGTTAAGGATGTGGGACAGACCAAACAGGAAGGTAATCATAAATGTATGCATTTATGATGAACTTCCTGCATTTAATCAAGAAGGCGTTTTTTTCCTTTGGGAATCTTTATCAGTCAAAGACAGCTTCCTTTTTCGGTGGTTGATTGTGGTAATGAATGTTTTTAGTTAATTACCCATTGGAGGTCACGACCTCTGTCGTCATAAAACAAAAATGGACTGAATCTTTATGACGTGATTCTCTGGGGTACGGATTGTAAAGCACATAATGTATTACTTTCAGAACCTGTGATTATTTATTATTGTTATTATACTTTTCCGTTATGAAATTGTATCTCGATGAACATACAATTATCTCTATGTTTGACTTGAAATGACTGCATTGCAATTCCTTGTTTCCTGTTTTATATTCTGAACTTTAATATGATCACACAATCACTGTTCCTCCCCAAGGTAACAGTTCTCACACAATTGGCACATTTGCAATTGACACATATGTGCTTTCGTTCATCTCTCTCTCTGCATTTTGTTTTGGTGTCTGACACTAGTTATGGTTCCCCAAGCTCTTTCTCAGGTTGTACTTTTACTGAACAGACCCAGCTTCAGAAACAGAATCAGAATTCTCTTTATTGTCATTGCACATGGTACAAAAATCATGGTACTAAATCACAGCCATCAGAATGAACCATTATCAACACACAGTATAAAACACAGAGAACCACTAGAGGCATGCTTTAATGCTCGCTGTCATTGTTCATTTTCAGCATTCATTCCTTGAATCGGCCGAATCAATTGCAATGAATCGTTTACAGGCCCTGAAATCCACCCTTGCTTTGCAGAAGATCTCCTCTATAGTTTCCACTCAGGTGAAAATCTCCATCTCTTTCTGTCTTACCTTTCGCTCTCTGTCTCTCTACCTCTCTCTCGTTCTCTCTGCCGCTATCTCTCGTTCTCTTTACCTCTCTCTCGTTCTCTCTCTCTCTCTCATTCTCTCTACCTCTCTCTCATTCTCTCTACAGTTCTCTTGGTCTCTCTACCTCTCTCTCATTCTCTCTGCCTCACTGTCGGTCTCTCTACATCTCCCTTGGTCTCTCTACCTCTCTCGGTTTTTCTCCCGCTCTCTTGGTCGCTCTACCTCTCTCTCTGTCTCTCTACCCGTCTCACGTCTCTCTACCTCTCTCTTGGTCACTCTACCTCTCCCTCGTTCTCTCTACCTCTCTATCGTTCTCTCCACCTCTCTCTTGATCTCTCAGCCTCTCTCTCTCCCCTTGTTTGACCAGTCCTATGACATTGATGTTGATTTGTGAGTAGGTGAGGAGCCCTCTGGGCTCCATGCATCCCTGTCCAGGCTAATTGAAATCATCGCTTGTCATCGCAGACTCATATCACACACCCGCACACGCACACACGCACACACACACACACACACACACATACACACACACACACACACACAACACACACACACACGCACACACACACCGATCCTACCTGACCCTGTGCTTCAACACAACACACATTTTTCCTCGATTTCTGATACCTCTGATACCAAGACGCCAGTGGCCAGGTCATCTCAAACCTGTCCAGTTTTACCATGTCTCTCTTTCTCTCTCTCTCTCTCTCTCTCTCTCTCTCTCTCTCTCTCTCTCTCTCTCTCTCTCTCTCTCTCTCTCTCTCTCTCTGTGTTTGCCTGGTTGTCTCTCTGCCGGACCTCTGGGTGCAGCAGGAAGGATGGGTGAAGTTAAACAGATGTGACTGCATTTGATTTAGCCCCAAAACCACCGGCACACCTTCCTCTGGCCGGCGTGCGTTCTATAATTATCCACCTCGTGTCAGGAAGTCCGCTCGCGTCAAAAGTGCGAGGGAGAACCAGGGGGAAAACGGGGGGGGAAACTGCCGGGGCTCAGATGTGTGAGAGACGACTCAGGTTCTACTTCTGCTGGAGAGCGACGTGTGCCGCCACCTATCATGTCAGTCGCTGATACCTCTTTTGAGTGATACCTGTCGTTTTCTTTGTGTATGGAGATTACTGTTGCAGTGTTGGTTGTTTCGACTTCACTGTCTGAATGAGAGTGAGAGTTTGATTTAGTTCAGTGAACATACAAAAGGTTTTGATGGGGATTCGGGCTCTGAATACCATGACGAAATATCATCTGATTTGAACGGCTAAGCATAACTAAAAATACTAACTCCATAACCAATACATATTGGACGCGGTATCGTCACAGCAGTTGAACTTTCTCCAGTTGACCCTTTCTGTGTTATTAGCAGTTAAACCCAGGTGTCGGTTTGTAGTAAAGTCGTTATTTAAACATGTCAATTCGCACCTTCTTCAAATACTGCTTCGATAATATTGCTTTGGTAGAGTGAAACATTAGAGAAACCATTTTGACTCAAATCACGTTCACCATTGAAGGAAAATGAATAATAAAGACGTCTGCGTGTGAAGCCCTGAGCAACAGGGGAACACCGGGCCCAGTAAGTGAGATGGAAATGAATCCAATACATGCTTTAGAGATTGTTTGATCTGAAGGGAGGGGAGCCGGCCTGCGTTTCCCCCCCCCCCCCTCCTCCCCAGTCAAGTCCGGGGCGCTGATTGATTTTCAAGTTAGGAGGAGCTAATCGCTAAGTACCGGCCTACCAGGCGTCAAGAACGGGGAGCGAATCAGACAACTTACGGTAATCAATGGAAATATTCCTTGATTTGTAGGCGCTCTATCGCCTCCATAAATCAGAGAGGGCATGCCGGTTAGTTAGCCATAAAACAAGGGGCAATGACAGGGCAAACTGCGGCAGATGAATGAGGGGGCCGGGGAGGAAGTGCCGAGCGGTGTGGTAATGAGACAGTATTACAGGCGGTGGATCCAGCTTCCTGCCCTCGCCGGAGCTGTCAGTGTCTAATGGGCTGAGCAGAGTGCTGCTGTTTGTCAGCCTGCTTCCTCTCTATGTATTTATTCATTGGTTTATCGCCTTCATGTGCAACATCATAATTTCTCCCACAGTTAAACACCCTTTCCGGGCAAACAAACGTGACCGCCAAAACGTGACACACCCGGTCCGCCTGAGGGAAGCCAATGGGATGTGAGGAACTCGGTCCACCTAGTCTCGACCAATGGGAAGGTAAGGAACCCAGTCCACCTAGTCTCGACCAATGGGAGGTGAGGAACCCAGTCCACCTAGTCTTGACCAATGGGAAGGTGAGGAACCCAGTCCACCTAGTCTTGACCAATGGGAAGGTGAGGAACCTAGTCCACCTAGTCTCAACCTGTGTCTGCACCATGACGAACATCGACGACAACATTGCTTCCAAAAATCGTCAACCGCAGGCGGCGGGCTCATCCTTTAAGACAGAGTCCCCCCCGTGGGGTCCCATGTGACAGGGCAGAGCCCGGCGTCCCCCACCTGGGACGCACGGAGCTCCACAGCGGGCCCCCCCCCCCCCGCCAGGCCCAGTTAATGGACCGCCGAGACGGATGATCCTGACAGAGACCCAGTGCTTCTGGTTCCATCACCCTTCCTACCACAGAGGTCTGACGGACTCACCGGGGGGAATTACCTAAAGTGCCTCTCATTCCATCATCCAAAGTGTCAACAAGGTGCCATTCTTTTAATTTATACACTGCGGGGGGAAACGGCCGCCGCTACATCCATCACGCCGCGGTCGCCGTGGCTACGGGGATGTTCCGCGGCGCGGAATGGAAGGCCAGGTGACCGGGTGTTAACCCAGACACGGAGGGGAGGAGAGCAAGGTCGTTGATAGCAACCCCCTCCAGTACCTGCTCGGCTGCAAGCGACTTTAGTTACATGTGACCGCCCCCCCCCTCCGCCCAGCTCTATGTTATTACACCATCTACACCGCTACAGGCACGCATCAATACCCTCATTTCCTCCCACCTACTACTAAGGGAGGGACGCCACGTTTTTATCAGCTGTACCTCGCCTTCAGAGGAGCACAATAACCCTCTAAGTATATATCTATAAGGGAGTCAACGTTGTCGCGAGTCGTACAACTGAATATTTTGTTGGTCATGATTTCTGTTTAATTGAATTGTCGTTGTTATCTGCGCAACCCCAATATACTGAAGAGCAGGGATGAGCATCTGTCGTCTACTTTGAGTAAAACGTCAAAAATAAAAGAGAGAGAGAGAGTGAGAGAGATTCGATCGTCTTCGATCAGTTTACTGAAGTATGCTCCATTACATTGACGGTCTCTCCGCCCGTTCTTTCACGTGAGAAGGTCAACACAACCACACGGTGCGATGGAGTGCGTCCGGACGCGCACACACACGCCGCGCGCGCCCTGACCGGTGAACAACACAACCTGCTTTGACGGGACACCGTCGGGGGGGGCCGTGCATTAAGACCCAGGGGGGAGGGGGGAGTGAGTCATACATGGCTACTGTACTGGAGTCCTCTGACTTTGCCTACCCTTGGAAAAAAGCCTTCCGCACTCCATGATCCTACATCTGAAGAACTGATAAAAACCCTTCAGTTGCCTCAAAGCAGCTGCCGGGCTTAACGTTGTCAAAAAGCTTGTTTTTCTTTTTTCATTCTCCCCCCGCCCGATTTTGACCTCCTGTGTATATTTTATTGAGCTGCTCTCATCCCACGGTGGTAGCTATAAGCTACACACACCGCACACACACACACACACACACACACCCACACAAAATGTATCTCTGAGCTCATTAACACGGGACGAGCACGCCAGCTACATGAAGCGCTGTCCCCCTGTTTTCACAGCGCTGGTGAGAACACACTGTGGCTCCGCACACAGGATCTCAGAACCCACTGCGTGTTTTGTTTTTTTTATATTCACAGAGCTTTTCATCTTTCTCTGCCGCAACACCACATGAGCGGATTAGAGTAGTTAATGAATTATCCTCACAGGGCCCGAGACAGTGCGCGCAGCCAGCTTCTATCCCACGTTTCATAACACCGGGCTCTTTGAATTTATTGAACCCGAGGCTGAGTTTTCCCACACTGATCCGACCCACTTCGACATCGTAGCCTACAGTCACCCTCTGTGCGATGGGAGAGGTTAATGCAAAACTGCGTAGATTAATATCCCGGTTTCGGCATTAACGAAATACGGATTTTAAGACGCCAAACTCAAATGACTGTGAGTTAGTGAGTGTGAGTGTTGTGGGTGTGTGTGCTTGCATGCGTATTTGTCCATGTGTGTGTTGGTGAATGCATGTACTTGTGCATGTGTGCATGAACATGTCACTGACAGATTCCAATCAGACCCATGCCACTGATGTTGAAAGGAAGTCCAGAATCAGTAGAAAAATTAAGCAAATTAATAATTATTAAATTAATTGAAAAAAAATGGATTGCCTACATCTAAAAAATCGTAATCACCTGCCCCATATAGTTAGCCTCATAGCATAATTGCCTAAGTCATATTTGAAGGTTCATCTTGTATTTAGTGTAAGAAATCAAATAGGCAAATAGTGATTATGAAATGTAAAAAAGCACCCTGATGGCTTAGGAAATAGCCAATGAGGCACAGTAAACCAGCAGCATTAGGAGAGTAGAGTTTGGTTAGATATCACAATTTGGCCAAAATATTACTTAGGCAATTATGCTATGAGGCTAACGATATTATGTTTGATATTTGACTCCTCAAAACTGCTTTACTACATAAAACGACATGAACTTAATGACAACTATGCACCAAACTTTACAAAAATCTGATTCAGAATCAGAATCAGAAATACTTAAATGATCCCTGGGGGGAAAATTGGCTGAAAGACAGACTCTGACGTTGTGATGAATCAAAACGGCCGTGCAGCTCGGCCCTTCAGGGGCACATGGCTCATGTCAGACGAAGAATCCCAGCGTCCGTGGAGGCCCATGAGTCAAAATATTCCGCCAAAGTCATACATCAGTCCAAGCGGACGCCCCGGTCTGTTTGCTCGCCCGGGTGCGGCCGCCCTGTATCAAATGCGCCAGCACAAATGATAATAACACAGCAAGACCTTTCTGCCTCTTTTTAAATTAGCTGTGAACTTAGGATCAGAGCCCTGGGGGGGCGACCGTCGCTCACCCCCCCCCCCCCCCCACCCCGATCCAAACCTTCAGTTTTCTATCATATAAAGCAAATAGCAAAAATGTGATTTGAATCCTGGGAAAAATTAACACCTGAAGGACGTTAGAAGGTGGAAGAGGGATTCGTCTCCAGGTGGTGAACACGCCCATCCCCGGCCCACCACGGGCCCCCCACGGCCCCCCCAGGCCCACACCCCGGCCCCACCACGGCCCCCCACAGCCAACCACGGACCCCCACCGCCCCCCGTCCCATCACAGGCTCTCCGGGCCCCCACAGCCCCCACACCCAGGCCCACCACCACCCACCCAGCCACTGAACTTCTCACGCTGGTTGCTCGCTCAGCTGGTTGTTCGCTGGCTGCTGTGCAAGAGGAGCACGGGCGTGGATTGTGGTCCCCGGTTTAAGTCAGGGGCCCACCCGTGGCAGGGGTTAATTCAAGTCCCCTCCGTGAGACTCAAGGGCCCTCTCTCTCTCTCTCTCCGAGCCAAAGCCATAAATGCTACATTTTCGGAAAACAGCAATGGAGGTAAAAAAAATAAAAAATAAATGTATCCCCTTCACGGACCGAGCCTCTCGGAGTGGACGGGTGTGTTCCGGACCGCGGACAAGCACCCCATTAACATCCTGAACTTGAATCACAAAAGAAACATTTTCAACAGGAAATAAATGGAACCAGCCTTTCAGCTGGCCCGATCTCTAGTTTCCTGTATTTCAAAGCGTCGAGGGGGTCTTCTGGCGCTCTCCTGGAACCAAAGGCCAGTGGTTCGAGATGCGAGTCATGTGACCACAGAATCAAGGGTTTGGACTCTTCAAGACTGAAAATATATGCAGCATGTTCCCAAACAATCTCCACTCCCCACCCATACTTCATAACCGCCGGGGGCTGCCCTTGAGCAAGGCAGCAGGAGCCCAGGTCTTTCCACTAAATCACCCCTTGGTTGATTGTGCCATAATATGTGAAGGAGGCCATCGCTGGACGAATAGAGACAATAAAACAAGGATAACACGCGAAAATGAAAAGCGGGAGGCACATCCATAGGGGGGCTTGAGGGAGATTTATGTTGCTGTGCATTTTACAGAACTCAGCTGTATCAGGTTCAATCAGCCCTGATTCACCGTACCTCATCGAATCAGAGGTATCTGCAAATCAAATCCTTAAGCATCTTAAATCTTTAAAACTAATTTGCTTAATGTCTTACCATTGCCGATTAAAAGCTCAGTCTGTCTTATATTGGGCCAGTGATTATAGAGTTTCATGATTACCTCTGCAACTATGTTGGTGTGTGTGTGTGTGTGTGTGTGTATGTGTGTGTGTGTGTGTGTGTGTGTGTGTGTGTGTGTGTGTTTGTGTGTGCGTGTGCGTTTAATGGAGTATGTGTGTCAGAGAGGGTGTGTGTGTGTGTGTGTGTGTGTGTGTGTGTGTGTGCACGCACAACTGTTTCTGTGTGTGCGTGGTTGTACATATCTTTCTGTTAATGGGTCCTTCCCTGGTTTTCATGTATCTGTCAATGTATATCACCTTTGTTTGTGTGTGTGTGTGTGTGTTTGTGTGCGTGTGCGTGCGTGTGTTTGTGTGTGTTGTGTTTGTGTGTGGTGCGTGTGTGTGTGTGTATGTGTGTGTGTGTGTGTGTGTGTGTGCATGTGTGTGTGTATAAGTGCTGTAATTTCCAAGGCGTGGCAGGGAAAACAGAATGAGATATGATGTTATTGGTCTCCATACAGACTGCTTTGCTTGCATCCCTGTCAGTTGCTGGAAGATAATCTAGCCATTGATTTGTAAAAATGCTTGAAAATGAAATGAGTGTTCCTCATCCCACTTAATCAACAAAGCTTATTGATCAAGTGACTAATGAAGCGGCCTTAAGATAGGGCTCAGAATAATAGGTCTGCACATTTATATCCTGCTGAGGATTGGTCGGATGTCTTTACTCTGAGGCGCCGTAATATCCCTAAAAGCTCACTCACAACACCTTCATCATAGCAGCCCCGAGCGATCATCGCTAGCTCATCTTCCTGGTTTGTTTTCTGATGGAATAGCTGTTAGGATCCATCACGGTGCTCACAAACATGCACACTCATACTCACTTCATGTGAAGGTAAGCCCATGAAGGACTTATAGGGGTTCTGCCTCACTTTGTTATTTATGGATTATCATTACATTTAGGAAATATGACATATAGTTGTCTCTTTGAATCTCCTTTAATCCAACTAAAATATAGCTTCTAAATGAGAAGATATTAGTGAAATTATTCAACCAACCAAGACAATTCTTCAGTGGAGGTTCATTCGTCATTAGCATTAGCCCACTGGCTAATGCAGATTCAGGCCGGAATCTGAATCAATACATGTTTAACGGTGTATGTTTGCCCGCATGTTTTTCCTCGTTATGGCCCCACGTTAAGTAGGTCATTCAAGGCATAATATTTAACCAGTAGCAAGATAGATGGTCAGTTCAATATGGGGATGATGGGGGTGAAGAGGTCAGTGGTTAGCCCTGGGAGGAGATGGTTAGCCCCGGCAATATAGCGGCCACTGATCCAATCAGTGAGCTTATGGGGCCTTTACTGTGTCTCTGGCATCTGCGGATTGTTCTGGATGGTCCTGTGATTCTTCTTTCTAGAATCTAGATTTCTGCATCTCTTGGTCTACAAATGGAAGTTTGCGAGGTTTGAGAATGTATAGGAAACTTGGGAAATTGCAAAGGGAACTATGAGGATGTTTGTTTTTTGTTCTTTAATTTCCTCTTAAAGTGGCAGAGGTGAGAACGTACGGAACGGTGTTTCCAAGCTGGAGAATAGTTTGAGTTGCCTTGAAAAGAGCATTCTGTAGCATATTATCCTAGCTATCTTTCTTGTATTCGGGGGATGGGTTAACCTAACAATTGTTAGTGCTTGGAACTTGTTTCTATGAACATCCTTCCTTTACAGTGATATATTGTTTCTCTTTCTTCTGACATATGTACTTAATTAAGTCATTTTGGATAAGGTTAGTGTCTAAATGCCCTAAATATAAATGTATCATCTTCTCCTCAAACAGGCAGACGCAGCAGGCCTCATGAAACAAGAGACCCTTAAGACCAAAGTATACTTCTCCGACTCCGTAATCCGCAAGCCGACTCCGTAACTACGGAGACCCCTCGAGCCTTCAAAGCTCTCCGTCGGGATGTCGGATACGCAATGCAATTCGCCGCCCGATCGATCTTATATGTTATTTGGTGTTTTATTGGTCCTTAACGTGCAAAGTAAACAATGTACAAAGTAAATAAGGTGCAAAGTCAAACCGGGGAAAAAGTGATTCCGGAAATGATTTTGTTAGAGGACCAATCACAGCCCTTGCCGTCTCCGTCCGTCTCTGTTGCGTCGATGGATAGTTAAAAAATATTGGATGCGCACGTAGAGCTACGGAGAGGGTCTCCGATGACGGAGAGAGGCCTCTCCGTGTCTACGTACAGCACTTTACGGAGGAGTATAAACCAGCCTTTACACAGACCAAAGTAAAGTTCCTCTGTGAAGAAAGGGTTACAGACTGCTTCCCCTTGTTGCTTCTTCACGTCGTGACGCCTTCCTCCTGCTCTTACCTGCCGTTTAAACCCATAATGCACTTCCCATAAAGCGGGAAAGTCCCCCGTTTGCACCTAATGGCATCGTGTTAAAACACGAGCCAGGGGAGCCTCTGGGGCTTTATATATATAGTACCCACAATGCATCGGGAGGCCGCCGCGTCGTGATCAAACGACGAGCGGCGAGGACCGGCGGGGGAGGCGGGGGGGGGGGGGGGGGGAGGGAACGGGTGAGGAGTGGCTCTCATTACGGCCCAGAGACATCTATTGGAGCATTTTTAATATGTGTATCCTATTAGGGCCACTTTGAGTGCTTTTTGATAATTGTGCTTTGTACTTTTTACAGCACTTCAGTCTATTCCCAGTTCAATTTCCTCTTTTATCGGACGTTTGAAATATTGATCTCTGACAGATAAAAGCAAACACCATAATCTCGGCCGGGGCCGTCGCGGTGAGGGAGTGAGCGGGCTGGGAGTGAGCAGGCGGTGAGTGGGTGTGTGTGTGGGGTGGGGGGGGTGGGGGGGGAGGGGGGGTCCCCACTGGGGAGTTTTCACCCCCCAACCCCTGGCTCCTTTTATTGCGTTTACCCATCAACAGAATTTGCTTACATCTCGGGG
>NW_028179085.1:0-2500 GCF_964030765.1 Micromesistius poutassou | reverse complement strand
CCCCCCCCCCCCCCCCCACTACCACAGGAAGCACATTACGGAGCCCCAATCGACACAAAATGAAGTAACACAATAGACATCTAATACTACAAGCGTCGCTCCCTATCTGATGCACGGCTGCTAGGGCTGAAAGAGGAGGGGGGGGTGTGTGTGTGTGTATGTGTTTGTAAGTGTGTGTGTGTGTGTGTGTGTTGGGGGGGGGATGGAGGGGTGTGTGTGTGTGTGTGTGTGTGTGTGTGTTTGAGTGTGTACGTGTGTCTGTTTGAGTGTGCATATGTGCACGAGTGTGTGTGTGTGTGTGCGCGTGTGTGTGTGTGTCTGGTGAGTGCGCCCGCATGTATGTGTGTGTGTGTGTGTGTGTGTGTGTCGGGGGGGAGGGGGGGGGGAGTGAAAGGGAGCACATGGCTGTATCTGAGCGGTGGTACAGGAAGTGTAGTAATTAAGGCGGTGTCTGAGCGGCTGACCTGCGCGGCGCCCCGTCCTGTCCCCCTTTGTGCCGCTCCCCGCCGCCCGCCGCACACGGGGAAATTGTATCTTTTCACCGCGGCGCCGTTAGAGAACGTGACTCCTATACGCAGCTCCTGAGCCGTGACCCGTCCCCCCCTCCCGCACACACACACACACACACACACACACACACACACAACATACATATACATATACATATACACACACACACACACAGACACACATACACACTCATCCACACATACACACTCATACACACACACACACACACACACAGACACACACACACAGACACAGAAACACACACACAGACACACATACACACACACACACAGACACACACACACACACACACACACACACACACACACACAGACACACACACACACACACACACACACACACAAACACCCTCCAGCCCCCCTTCCACACACACACACACACAGACACAGACACACACACCTTTTTTCCTTTCTTTTGGCCTTTTCTGCTCCCCCCCCCCCCCCCCTCTTGCTCTGCAGCTCCCCCTCCTCCCCCATCTCCCTCCTCCCTCTCTCCCCACTGTCTTACTGGGAGGTATTTCATGAACAGCTGGCTCCCAGGAGAGGGGAGGTTAGTGAGAGAGGCGCTCTGTGTATAATTCGATGATTATCAGGTGTGTGCGTGTGCGTGTGTGTGTGTGTGTGCGTGTGTGTGCGTGCATGCGTGGAGGGGGGAGGCGGGGGGGGGGGAGGGTCAGGGGGAGATGAGGGCCCTCCCTCTCTATTGGCAGGTGTCAGGTGACGGGCGGCCGTGTCACTCACTGTCAGATGGGCTTCAGTCAGAGCAGTCACAGAGCTCACTACATTACCATACGCTGATGAGGAATCATCCCCACACACACACACACACACACACACGCATGCATACACACACACACACACACACACACACACACTTACGCACAAACACACACACACACACACACACACAAACACACACACTTAACCACTCAAACACACATGCACACACATGCACACACTCACAAACAGATACACAGTCAAAAACAGACACACACACACACACACACACACACACACACACACACACACACACATACACACACACACATACACGAACACTCTCTCTCTCTCTCTCCCAGTTGCACACCGATCTCTCTCTCTCCCAGGACAGATGAGTGTGGTTGGTTCTTGTGGCACTTAAAAGCACATCAAGGGTGCAGATTAAAAACACCCCCTAAGTATGCAACTCATCACTAGAAAATCTGTTATTAAAAGGTCATGAAAATACGTCAGTGGTGATCAATACAAGACGTGTGTCTCATCTTCTCTCTACCATCTTATATCTTCTATTTTATGTCATCTTCTCTCTACTATCGTATATCTACTTGTACCTCATCTTATAACCTCTCGTATCCAATCTTTTATCTCCTTGTATCTATTATTTTATCGCCTTTCATCTCATCTTTTATCTTCTTGTATCTCATCCTCTTGTATCTCTTCGGTTGTCTACCATCTTCTGTCTGTCCTTTATCCCCTCTTCCATCCACTCGTATCTCTTCTGTTGCCTACTATCTCTCCTATCTGCTCGTCTCTCCTCCGTTCCGTTTTCCCCCGTGGCCTCCTGGCTGTTTTCAGTCACGGTATTTCCTACACGGGGAAGAACTAAACAGTTACACAAACCATTTGTTCCGTCTTAACAGGCGTTGCGGCTCCCTAGTCTGTGGGACTGTTGGTAACACAGGTTGACTCCCCCACCCCCACCCCCCACCCCACCCCTGCATGCGGGGAGCAGCGGTGGAGGGGGGGGAGCGGGGGTGGGGGGGGGGGGGAGGTAATGGCCAGATTGGTTGCAGCCAGTCGGAGTGTCTTGCATTAGCGCTGTAGCACCGGCATGCTAATGGCCACCCGGCTCCTCTGTGGGGAGCCTGTTTGAGATGGAAGGGACACGCGGCCCCCGCGCTCGATCCCTATCACGGACGACACGCTGTTTGGGGCTCTGCTGACATCGCTCCGGGGCCCCCGGTGGGAGG
>NW_028179086.1:0-31423 GCF_964030765.1 Micromesistius poutassou | reverse complement strand
GAGGTGGTGCAACCCGCCTGGAGGTGGGGTAAAGGTGGTGTAACCCTAACCCTGGAGGTGGGGTAAAGGTCGTGTGATGACGCCTGTTTCCGCCTGCGGGTCAACGTGCGTCATATTGCAACACGCGCCTCACGCCCTCATGGAGCAATACAAAAAAAAAGCCGAGACGCGTTCGTTCCTTTCCGAACTCCCCGACGGTAGAGTGAGACAGCGGGAGAAACGACCTACCCCCGCCCGTCAACACCCCCCCCCCCCCCCCCCACCCCAGCCCTGCATTATCCCTTAGTTATCTTTGTATGAGCCGCCTGGCTTGGACAATGAATGAGGTATTAATACCGATACTCTTTGGCTGGGATGCAATAATGAGGCATCAGACAATCAAGTCAAGTCACAATCTAGCCTGAATACATAGGCCTATAGGTATAAAGCACCAGAGCAGGTTGGTAGGACCATGGACATACAGAGCGATAACCTGTAGAACTAAATGGATGTGGTAGGCTACACCACGGGATGCATCTGCAGACCACTGCCACATAAATAAAGGTAAGATGCTTAAGATTTGCTGGTGCTTTGGTGAGGTGTTTTGTGTTTTTTTGCACTCAAGTTGTCTGGCTGTCTTAACTCTTGCAATTGATGTTAGCCATAGCCACCAAGTAGCCTGACTTATCCACGGTTTGCGTTCGTACAGTGTTGGGTAGTGGAGATGACGATAGTTGAGTAGGCCTAATTAGTGGAATAATTGTGGTGGGGAGTGCATGAGTTTTGGTCAGAATGCCTGGTGTAGATTGGATGGATGCGTGTTGTGAATTGAGAACAGCTCATGATGTGATACAGCGTCCAGCTGTGCAACAAGTATTTTTTGCTTTTTCGACATCTGTAGTGCTGTGTGTAGCCACACGTTTGCCCCTTCACAACTTAAACACGTAGTTAGTTTATTTCCTTTCCCAGCTCCTCTTTATTTGTGTTGGTAGCTTAGTCACGTCACGTTGTCAACATCGGGTACATGGAGCACAACATAGTGGGTCATAGCCTATGTCCAATGCTTTTTGGAAACGCTTTCTTCATAAAACGTGTCAGACATCAGTCTTTTGTATACCTTTTATTCATTAGTAAGCTACATGGGTATGCCGTCTTTCAGAACCTTTCATTACCTGCATTAAAGAGAAAAAAAAGATTGCATCCTCGCTGTACCCAGCACTTCTGAAAATGCACTTTCGAATGCGTCTCTGTCCTCAGCACATTTCAAACCGAACTGACGCCCATGCCCTCACCCTCAACCTGATAAGTTATCATCTTTGCAGTAGGCTTGTCTTATATGGCCATCTGTTTCAATTTGATGTGATAACACACCGAAGCTTCGTTCATGCAGTTTTACACATGTTTAAAATGTTTGGCCTGTAACGGCAAATTGTCAGCTGTGACCGAAAGCGTTGAAGCGTTCAATACATAAATAAAATGCCTTTAATAAATTCCACCTTTATGTCATAAATATAACATGCCTTTGATGAATGTTTGTATGGTGCATCTAATCTAGGCCTATCTTATGTTTAATCAAATTGGCTTTGCCCGCCCGTTTTTTTCTGTGCTCTCGGACATTTCTGGCTACGCTACTGCGGCGCGCACCTGCGTGTAGTTCCTCTGATTATTCGCTGATTATTCGCTGATTATTTCGCAGGTCCCGGTGCGGCTCGCGCTGCGTCTCCATTGACGCATCGTTAACTCCATCAAACCGGTTAGATTGAAGAAGACGGTGAGCCGTCTCCAGTACACGGTTAATATTGACGTTATTTTAGAAGTTTAACCGAAACATGTTTAGAAACGTCTGGTTAAAGTTATAAAAGTAACTAATGATCCGTCTGGTCCTTGTTCTCCAGGTTGACCGTCGGGTTAACGAAGACTTTTTGAAGTAAACGGCCCGCTACATCCGGACCTGCTGTGAGTAGGACATTTATTTATAATTTATCTCAATTGTTTTTTACTAGGCCTACTTGATAAGTTGAATAATAGTAGTTCTGGATGTATGTCGTCGTAAGCTGTTTTTAATTGAGTTAATTGATATTTTTCGCCGGGTGACGCGGCTGCTGGTATTTATCAATGACTCCATGACGGAGTTGGCGGCGGAAGACGTAGGGGGGCAGGGCCGTGACGTCACATAATGACTCCGCATTCGGTTACCGTCGTAGTTAAATGGGAAAAATAACTTATTTTAATAACTTATTTTGATTGGATTAATCACTAATTAAAACACACACACACACACTGTAAAACCACACACACTGTAAAACCAATCTCGTTGCTCTCCTTACAGCTCAAGAAGAAGAAACAGATTCTGTGAGTATCACAATCGAACCACGAAGAAGAAGAAACTGCGAACTGTAAGTCACATTTTCTCTTAATGCTGTGGGCTGACAGCTTTTAGTTTGAACCGGTTCTCAGGCCCCGCCCCTTGTAGGCCCTGCCCCGCCCCTCATAGGCCCTACCCCACATAGGCCCCGCCCCACGTAGGCCCTGCCCCGCCCCACTTAGGCCCTGCCCCGCCCCACGTAGGCCCTGCCCCGCCCCACGTAGGCCCCGTCTCTCTCTCTCTCTCTCTCTCTCTCTCTCTCTCTGTCTCTGTCTCTGTCTCTCTCTCTCTCTGTCTCTGTCTCTCTCTCTCTCTCTCTCTCTCCTGCCCCCCCCCCCCCCCCCGTTCTCATGCCTCTCATTCGCCCCTAGAAGATACTTTTTCCGTCCACTTTCCTACTACATTCCTCATCATTGCATCACATCCCATGTGTGTTGTCCTACTGATAAGGGTGTGTTCTGACTGACCAGAGATGCATGCTAGGGTTCTGTGCTGTTTGAGGCCTTCAGTTCTGTAGACGTTTCCCCTCAGGGGAACCTAGTGTTTAAGAGGCCGTCGTCACGTCAGTTACATGAACTGGAACGTCCTTCAGGATGGAGACAGGGACTCCTCAAGGAGACACACCAGGGGGCGAGATGTGAGAGCTGTCCCTCTCAGCAACTAGAACCCAACCTGGTTCCTGCACCTGAGAACCACGGAGCACGTTCCAACGTTTCCCTCCGTACGCCTTGAAGCCCAAGCCCCAGCCCCCCCACCACTGGTCTGACCCACCAGCCCCCCCTCCACTGGTGGCCCCTTACTTTACGGTACGTCTGTTAGAGACCTAGAAACCCTCCACTGGTCTCTCATCTCTCAAAGACCTACAAACCCTCCACTGGTCTCTCCTCTCTCAAAGACCTACAAACCCTCCACTGGTCTCTCCGTCAAACCCTCCACTGGTCTGTCCTCTCAAAGACCTACAAACCCTCCACTGGTCTCTCCTCTCTCAAAGACCTACAAACCCTCCACTGGTCTCTCCGTCAAACCCTCCACTGGTCTCTCCTCTCTCAAAGACCTACAAACCCACCGCTGGTCTCTCCGTCAAACCCTCCACTGGTCTGTCCTCTCAAAGACCTACAAACCCTCCACTGGTCTCTCCTCTCTCAAAGACCTACAAACCCTCCACTGGTCTCTCCTCTCTCAAAGACCTACAAACCCTCCACTGGACTCTCCTCTCTCAAAGACCTACAAACCCACCGCTGGTCTCTCCGTCAAACCCTCCACTGGTCTGTCCTCTCAAAGACCTACAAACCCACCGCTGGTCTCTCCTCTCTCAAAGACCTACAAACCCTCCACTGGTCTCTCCGTCAAACCCTCCACTGGTCTCTCCTCTCTCAAAGACCTACAAACCCACCACTGGTCTCTCCTCTCTCAAAGACCTACAAACCCTCCACTGGTCTCTCCTCTCTCAAAGACCTACAAACCCACCGCTGGTCTCTCCGTCAAACCCTCCACTAGTCTCCTCTCTCAAAGACCTACAAACCCACCGCTGGTCTCTCCGTCAAACCCTCCACTGGTCTGTCCTCTCAAAGACCTACAAACCCACCGCTGGTCTCTCCTCTCTCAAAGACCTACAAACCCACCGCTGGTCTCTCCGTCAAACCCTCCACTGGTCTGTCCTCTCAAAGACCTACAAACCCACCGCTGGTCTCTCCTCTCTCAAAGGCCTACAAACCCTCCACTGGTCTCTCCGTCAAACCCTCCACTGGTCTCTCCTCTCTCATAGACCTACAAACCCACCGCTGGTCTCTCCGTCAAACCCTCCACTGGTCTCTCCTCTCTCAAAGACCTACAAACCCACCGCTGGTCTCTCCTCTCAAAGACCTACAAACCCACCGCTGGTCTCTCCTCTCTCAAAGACCTACAAACCCACCGCTGGTCTCTCCGTCAAACCCTCCACTGGTCTATCCGTCAAACCCACCACTGGTCTCCTTTCTCAAAGACCTACAAACCCACCGCTGGTCTCTCCTCTCTCAAAGACCTACAAACCCACCGCTGGTCTCTCCGTCAAACCCTCCACTGGTCTGTCCTCTCAAAGACCTACAAACCCTCCACTGGTTTCTATTCTCTCAAAGACCTACAAACCCTCCACTGGTCTCTCCTCTCTCATTTGGCTTTGTATTCCTTTGAGTATTGTCATTGTTTGTGTGTATATACAATCTAATAACTGAAAATAAAGAGGTGTGATCTTTAACCTGGTACTGGTCAATCTTTGCATGGCATTGGGCACTACTTCATGTGAGGGGCAATATTTAACCTGGCATGGGACACTGTGTGAGAGGGGCAATCGTTGCCTTTGCACAGGGCACTAAGTGTGAGAGGGGTGATCTTTAACCTTGCATGTGGCGCTAAGTGTGAGACGGGCAATTTTTGACCTGGCATGGGGCACTAAGTGTGAGAGGGGAAATCTTTAACCTGGTACTGGGCACTAAGTGTGAGAGGGGTGATCTTTCTACTTGGCTTGTATTACCTGAACATTTAAATCAAAGTGAGTGAATAAATCAAAGAGGATAACAAAGTGGGTGTTCAATACAGCAAGAGCCTGGACCGATCTAGCATCTGGATCTCAATTCGACCCTTCTACACACTGGACAGGATGACTTGAGTGTCATGCAGCTTGGACTGCAGTGTGACTGAATCATGCAAACAATGGGAAGTGACAATGGCTACTTGGTACAATGGATGAAGGACTAACGGCATTCCGAATGGACAGAATCGGATGAGAAACCTGTCTGCGACGTGGCTTCCCTACCTAACCTCAACATGATGGACTGCTGGCAAGCCCTCTGGATCTCCTGTACTCCTGCCCGGAGATCCAAGTCTTACTCGGGCTGAATTGTAACAATGAGGCTAATTAGATCTGGGAGATGGGTCCCCCTTGAATTGTAAACCATCTTGGAAACATCCCAACTAGCGTCCCTGTCGAGCTGCAGTTGTGCTCTTTTTCAGAAGAGGTGAAGAAAGCCTCACTGGGGCTTCAAGGTCTAGGGTTAGGGGAACGTTGAAATGTGCTCCATGATTCTCTCCTGTAAGAGCTGGGTTGTATTGTAGTCGCTGAGTGGGGGAGCCTCACATCCTACCCTATGGCGTTTCTCCTTGGGGAGTCCCTGTCCCGGTCTTGGCGGACGTTCCAGGTCATGTAACTGATGTCACGACAGCCTTTTGAAAACTTAGTTTCTCCTGAGGGGGAACGTCTACAGAACTGTAGGCGTCAGATGGCACAGTATCCCAGCATGCATCTCTGGTCACTCAGATCACACCCTGATCAGTAAGGCAACACTCAATGCGATGTGCATGCAATGTTTTAGAGAGTAGTAAGGAAGTAGACAAAAGGCATGAGAACAGTTTGTTATTTTGTACTGTTGTCAGCCTTGTTTATGGGTGGGAATTATTTGCTAAATGGGGGGGATATGAAATGTATAGTCAATTATTTGTACATGAACCAACAGCAACAAACTACTAGATCTGCTCAAGGTAAGTCTGTTGGCTGTATTTTGCAACAAGACGACAACCAAAGCACCGCAAGATCTCCATCATTCATCTCCGTCATTCCAGCTCAAGGTAAGGGGCTTCTGCGGGGGGTTGGTAGTTAGATTCGAGACCGCTATGTGCACGGGTCTGTAAAGATGCTGTCTGACTTCACAGGATCTCCTGGACCAGGGTGGACCAGAGGCTGAGGACCAGCAGGTGACCAGATCCTCAAGACCAGGCATGGGAGACCAGAGGCTGGGGACCAGATCCCGCTGGACCAGGTATGGAGCACCAGGGTGGACAATAATAATAATAATAATACATTGGATGTGTATAGTGCTTTTCTCGCACTTAATTATAATGTAGGGTAACTAGGTCCCCTAGACCAGGCATGGGGTACCAGGCTGGACTGGAGGCTGTGGACCGGAGGGTAACCAGATCCCCCTGGACCAGGAATGGGGCACCAGGCTGGACCGGAGACTGGGGACCAGAGGGTATCCAGATCCCCCTGGACCAGGAATGGGGCACCAGGCTGGACCGGAGGCTGTGGACCGGAGGGTAACCAGATCCCCCTGGACCAGGAATGGGGCACCAGGCTGGACCGGAGGCTGTGGACCGGAGGGTAACCAGATCCCCCTGGACCAGGAATGGGGCACCAGGCTGGACCGGAGGGTAACCATCACCAAACACTTGACACCCGGAGATTCTTTTTAAATATTTCAAACGATCGTTCATTCGTTTTTCCTTCCGATTTTTCATTCTGTGAATTTTAGCCAAAGCTGTGATTTGACGTAATTAAAGTCACATCAGCTGTTACTACTATAGTTTATCCAGCGTACATCAAGGTGGACACTAAAACACAACTAAAATGCAACAGCTGGTCACACTCACACCTGGTGACGTAACATCACTCTTTTAATGTGTGTTTGTATTGTGAACAGATGAAGCTGACGACCCACCAGGAGCGAGACGAGGACTACGATGGGACTGCTCAAGTCTTTGGAAGGTTAATACCAACAGTTTTTTTTACATCGTTTCACCACCAGAGCTATGCTGTTGAATTCACAGAATGTTTTACGATATTCCTGAATTACAAATTCCCAAGTGTTTGTTCATGGCGTAATCGTCATCGGTAGCCTCATAGTGTAATAGACATGGGTAGCCTCATAGTGTAATCGTCATCGGTAGCCTCATTGACATCGTTGGCCTATGGCTAACATAGCTCATGCTACGAGGCTAACGATTTGTGTTTTTCCTCTTGCAACATTTCAGTGACCCACCGACGGCGCCTCATCAGAGCTGGACGGTGGAGACTTCGGATTCAACGTCTACCTCGCAGGACGTGACTTAAGTCACGGGTTGTCAAGGGTTCCTTGTTCCTACGAGGGTTCCTTGTTCCTTCGTGGGTTCCTCATGGTTCAGTGTTAGGGACAGAGTTAGGGTCAGATTGTCTCACGATGAACCATTGTTTTTTTTTTTATCACATCCCAGAATTGTTTCACTGTGCGCACAGATGTTGAAATGTATACTGATGTTTTATGATATAAAATCATTTAAAACGACCTGGCTGTGTGGCTTGTTGTGCAGTCATTTTTATTATACACATGCCTGTTACCCTAATAAGGTAAGGTAACCTCCCCCTCCCATATCCTCTCCCAACCTCCCCCCCTCCCCTATACCCTATACCCTAACCTCCCCCTCCCCTATACCCTAACTCCCCCTAACCTCCCCCCTCCCATATCCTCTCCCAACCTCCCCCCCCTCTCCTATACCCTAACCCATCTAACCTCCCCCCATACACCCTAACCTCCCCCCCCTGCCCTAAACCTCACCTCCCCCCTCCCCTTTACCCATACCTCCACCCCTCCCCTATACCCTAACCACCCTCTCCTTAACCCTCATCCTCTCCCTAACCCTCACCAGCTGCGGTGTTCGCTACAACCTCTTGTCATATGTGGCGCCGGCCGTAGCGAACCCAATATCTCCGGTCGGGAAGGCGCTAGGGAGTCCGGGCCGATACCGCTGGAATCGTCCAAAGCTTTCCAACCACCTCCCTACGCCCTTCTGGTCAACAGCCGCGGCGTTCGCTACAACCGCTTGTCATGTGTCGCCGGCCATAACAGTTTTTCACACCAAAATCCTAAGTCCCGTCGCTACCGGCGCACGTTAATGCTGACCCTAACTAAGGTCGTAGACTCAGTGCGTCTGTCCCCACTAAAGTGACCACCGGCTTTCCGATGGTAACAAGCTTGACCGGATGTGACCGCCGGAAACGGCCGTCGTAAATCTTAAAATGCCTATAGTTACAGAGCGGAAGGTCGTATAAACTTTCTTCCAACTCTGGCGTGTTCCGTGGCCGAATTAAGTGAGGAGGGACCGAGTCTCTACGACCTTCCGTTCTGGAGTTGCGGGCCTTTAGAGATATGGCCCCCATGGCCCCGCCGCGGTTACGCCCACTTCCGGCGGTCGCAGAGACACTCGCTTGGTGCCGTTGGAAAGCCCTTCCCCAAGTTAGTAGGCAAAAGTATCCTTGTCTAGTCGATAGGACCTTCCGTTCCGAAGTTATTTCGCCAGGGACCATAATTGATTGGCCCAAAGGTAGCTTTCATCCCCTATCCCAGCGGTTCTCACAGTGTGGGGCGCGCCCCTCTGGTGGGGAAGAGACGTGCAGGTGGGGCGCGACAAACGGGAGGAAGTGTCACTGAAAACTCCAGATTTCTTATGGTAGGAGCGACAGTAGGCCTGGGCGATATGGACCAAAAGTCATATCTCGTATTTTCAAGCAGAATGTTGATATAAGATATATATATAGATATTTGTTCATGCAATAAAATAGGTGCCGTTGCCGCGCTCCAACTCGTTAACCTGCCTTGCCGATTGCAAACGCAATCCTAAATTTGGGTGTAGGCCAGGGTAGCTAAACATTTTAAAATGAGTCAGCCAAAAACAGTCGGAGCAAGATGTGGCAAATACATGTTTCGCGCTGAAGGGGATTTAAAAAAGTGACGCGAGTGGAAGAGCGGGTCCGGGGCAGAGTGTGTGGGACGGAGAGAGGTGAGCAGAGCGGAGTCCTGCACGCCTCTTATTTGCAAACCACATCCGACCCGTGTTCCGACAGTAGCGAGAATTACATTCCGCACCCGACCAGACCCGCTATAAATTGATAACGCCCGACCCGCACCCGAAGGAAAATTAGACACATAGGATGGAACGCCGGGGGATTACACTTGTGGTGTTTGGCGTGCAGGTGCTTTAGATTGCCGTGGTGCACATCATCCACTGTGGACGGTTTTAGTTGACTCCTCCGTTCCTGAATATCAGATCCAGCACCGGAGAAGTCCCGCTCGCTTGCTGCACTGAGCAGGGATGGCGAGGAGGATAAATCTGTCAATCTGAGCAATATTGGGAAATGAACGACCGTGCTCTCCCCACCACGATCACAAAAGAGTCATCTGTAGGTGTTGTAATCAATGTAGGAGCCTCATCACGTGTCCGTCCGCTGACACTCCAGCTCGCTTCTCGGCCGGGGGGCGCTGCTCGCATATTCTGCAGACGTGTCACTAATAACAGAGCTGCCGACTCTCACGGCCTGCTGACACACGCCACATCTAGTTTCTCACGGCCAAAAAAAAAAAAAAAAATCCTACCGCAGTTCCTCAAATATAAACGACGTGTTTGTCTTTCTCTCACCGGAGGGGGCGCTGTTGGACCGTAGTGAGGCTCTGGAGGCATGGGGCCGACCCACGGCCCGGGACCCGCCCCACAGCCCCGGGACCCGGGACCCGGCCCACACGTTAGGTGAACGTTAGGGTCTCTGCGTGAGAGGGTGAACTGTGACACTTACAGTGAGGACAGACCTGAGGTCAGTAGGGGTCAGTCTGCTCCATGGACACATGATAACACAGAAGAGGTTGTGTTGATGATATTTTTATTGCCAGATTCTTTAGGACACACACACACACGCACACGCACACATACACACACACACACACACGCACACGCACACACACACACATCACTGGGCTCCGTGGAGGTAGAGCGAGAGGAACTTCCTGAACGTCTCCGGTCGGTAGCCAATCAGACCAGCAGGAACCTGGAGGGGGAGGGAGGGAGTGAATTAGTGAGGTAGTGAATGAGTGAGGTAGTGAATGAGTTAGTGAGGTAGTGAATGAGTGAGTGAGGTAGTGAATGAGTGAGGTAGTGAGTGAGTGAGGTAGTGAATGAGTGAGTGAGGTAGTGAATGAGTGAGGTAGTGAGTGAGTGAGGTAGTGAATGAGTTAGTGAGGTAGTGAATGAGTGAGTGAGGTAGTGAATGAGTGAGGTAGTGAGTGAGGTAGTGAGTGAGTGAGATAGTGAGTGAGTGAGGTAGTGAGTGAGGTAGTGAGTGAGTGAGATAGTGAGTGAGTGAGGTAGTGAGTGAGTGAGGTAGTGAGTGAGGTAGTGAGTGAGTGAGATAGTGAGTGAGTGAGGTAGTGAGTGAGTGAGGTAGTGAGTGAGGTAGTGAGTGAGTGAGATAGTGAGTGAGTGAGGTAGTGAGTGAGTGAGGTAGTGAGTGAGGTAGTGAGTGAGTGAGATAGTGAGTGAGTGAGGTAGTGAGTGAGGTAGTGAGTGAGTGAGGTAGTGAGTGAGTGAGGTAGTGAGTGAGGTAATGAGTGAGGGAGGTAGTGAGGTAGTGAGTGAGTGAGATAGTGAGTGAGTGAGGTAGTGAGTGAGGTAGTGAGTGAGGTAGTGAGTGAGTGAGATAGTGAGTGAGTGAGGTAGTGAGTGAGGTAGTGAGTGAGTTTCTTACCACCACCTCCTTCCTTCTCATGAGTGGGCGGAGCCTAGCGGAGTCATAGAGCGGAACGTCCTCCTCCAGCCACACCTGTCAATCAAACACCATGTAGGTCAGACAGACAGACCTAGAGACAGACAGACCTAGAGACAGACAGACAGACCTAGAGACAGACAGACCTAGAGACAGACAGACAGACAGACCTAGAGACAGACAGACAGACCTAGAGACAGACAGACAGACAGACAGACAGACAGACAGACAGACAGACAGACAGACAGACAGACAGACCGACCGACCGACAGACCTAGAAACAGACAGACAGACAGACAGACCTAGAGACAGACAGACCTGGAGACAGACAGACAGACAGACAGACAGACAGGCCTACAGACAGACAGGCAGGCAGACAGGCAGACAGACAGACCTGGTTCTTGACCCCGCTGTCGTCCTTCAGCTCCGTCGTGTTCAGCTGGAAGAAGACGAACTGGAACGTGTGTCCGTCCGTCCCGACCGCCTGGACACACACCGGCCGCCGCAGGGGGGGGGCGGGGGCCCCCGGGGGGGGGGCGGGGGCCCCCGGGGGGGCGGGGCCCCGGGCGCGGGCCAGGGCGTTGGCGAAGCAGAACATGATCATCTTGGCTCGCAGCTGAGGGGGGCGGAGCCTGCAGCGCCGCTCCACGCCGTCCAGGAAGTAGAGGGTGTGGGCGTGGGGGTAGGGGTAGTCACCGCTGAACCCTGATTGGACGAGACCTCAGGTCACACTGTGTGTGTGTGTGTGTGTGTACCTGTAGTGGTGTGTGTGTGTGTGTGTGTACCTGTAGTGGTGTGTGTGTGGTACAGCTGTGTGTGTGTACCTGTAGTGGTGTGTGTGTGTACCTGTAGTGGTGTGTGTGTGGTACAGCTGTGTGTGTGTGTGTGTGTGTGTACCTGTAGTGGTGTGTGTGTGGTACAGCTGTGTGTGTGTGTGTACCTGTAGTGGTGTGTGTGTGTGTACCTGTAGTGGTGTGTGTGTGGTACAGCTGTGTGTGTGTGTGTACCTGTAGTGGTGTGTGTGTGTGTACCTGTAGTGGTGTGTGTGTGTACCTGTAGTGGTGTGTGTGTGTGTACCTGTAGTGGTGTGTGTGTGTGTGTGTGTGTGTGTACCTGTAGTGGTGTGTGTGTGTACCTGTAGTGGTGTGTGTGTGTGTGTACCTGTAGTGGTGTGTGTGTGTGTGTGTGTGTGTGTACCTGTAGTGGTGTGTGTGTGTGTGTACCTGTAGTGGTGTGTGTGTGTACCTGTAGTGGTGTGTGTGTGTGTGTGTGTACCTGTAGTGGTGTGTGTGTGTACCTGTAGTGGTGTGTGTGTGGTACAGCTGTGTGTGTGTGTGTGTGTGTGTGTGTACCTGTAGTGGTGTGTGTGTGTACCTGTAGTGGTGTGTGTGTGGTACAGCTGTGTGTGTGTGTGTGTGTGTGTGTGTGTACCTGTAGTGGTGTGTGTGTGGTACAGCTGTGTGTGTGTGTGTACCTGTAGTGGTGTGTGTGTGTGTGTACCTGTAGTGGTGTGTGTGTGTGTACCTGTAGTGGTGTGTGTGTGTGTACCTGTAGTGGTGTGTGTGTGTGTGTGTGTGTGTGTGTGTGTACCTGTAGTGGTGTGTGTGTGTGTGTGTGTGTGTGTGTGTACCTGTAGTGGTGTGTGTGTGTGTGTGTGTGTGTGTGTGTGTGTGTACCTGTAGTGGTGTGTGTGTGTGTGTGTGTGTGTGTGTGTACCTGTAGTGGTGTGTGTGTGTGTGTGTGTGTGTGTGTGTGTGTGTACCTGTAGTGGTGTGTGTGTGTGTGTGTGTGTGTGTGTGTACCTGTAGTGGTGTGTGTGTGTGTGTGTACCTGTAGTGGTGTGTGTGTGTGTGTGTGTGTGTGTGTGTGTGTGTGTGTGTGTGTGTGTGTACCTGTAGTGGTGTGTGTGTGGTACAGCTGTGTGTGTGTGTGTACCTGTAGTGCTGTGTGTGTGGTACAGGTGTGTGTGTACCTGTAGTGCTGTGTGTACCTGTAGTGGTGTGTGTGTGTGTGTGTGTGTACCTGTAGTGCTGTGTGTGTGGTACAGCTGTGTGTGTGTGTGTGTGTGTACACCTGTAGTGGTGTGTGTGTGTGTGTGTGTGTACCTGTAGTGGTGTGTGTGTGTGTGTACCTGTAGTGGTGTGTGTGTGTGTGTGTGTACCTGTAGTGGTGTGTGTGTGTACCTGTAGTGGTGTGTGTGTGGTACAGCTGTGTGGGCTGCAGGTCGATGGTCGGGGCCACGGGGTAGAAGGTCTCCAGCTCATGATTGGCCGTCGCCTCCACTTCCTGTGTGTCAGCGAGGGGGGGGAGGGGCCAGGCGCTGCTCAGCAGGAGGCCGTTCTGACCTCTGACCTGGAACAGGTCCTCACCTGAGACACACACACACACACACACACACACACACACACACACACACACACACACACACACACACACACACACACACACACACACACACACACACACACACACACACACACGGGTTAACCTAGTGATGGTTAGTGTCTACGGGGAACGGGTTAACCTAGTGATGGTTAGTGTATACGGGGAACGGGTTAACCTAGTGATGGTTAGTGTCTACGGGGAACGGGTTAACCTAGTGATGGTTAGTGTCTACGGGGAACGGGTTAACCTAGTGATGGTTAGTGTCTACGGGGAACGGGTTAACCTAGTGATGGTTAGTGTCTACGGGGAACGGGTTAACCTAGTGATGGTTAGTGTCTACGGGGAACGGGTTAACCTAGTGATGGTTAGTGTATACGGGGAACGGGTTAACCTAGTGATGGTTAGTGTCTACGGGGAACGGGTTAACCTAGTGATGGTTAGTGTCTACGGGGAACGGGTTAACCTAGTGATGGTTAGTGTCTACGGGGAACGGGTTAACCTAGTGATGGTTAGTGTATACGGGGAACGGGTTAACCTAGTGATGGTTAGTGTCTACGGGGAACGGGTTAACCTAGTGATGGTTAGTGTCTACGGGGAACGGGTTAACCTAGTGATGGTTAGTGTCTACGGGGAACGGGTTAACCTAGTGATGGTTAGTGTATACGGGGAACGGGTTAACCTAGTGATGGTTAGTGCTGGCTCTTGGTCCTATGAACTATACCGTAGTTTCTCTTTCTAAAGACTGATGACGTAGTGTGAGTCTCTCTGGGTGAAAGCGTCTGATAAACTACTGACTGTAGCTGTAGCTGGGCCATGGCTACCAGCGAGGCTAGCGGCAGGGATAGCGGCGAGGCTAGCGGCGGGCTAGTGGTGGGGCTAGTGGCGGGCTAGCGGCGAGGCTAGCAGCGAGGCTACCAGCGAGCTAGCGGCGGGCTAGTGGCGGGCTACTAGTGAGCTAGTGGCGGGCTAGCGGCGAGGCTACCAGCGAGCTAGCAGCGAGGCTACCAGCGAGCTAGCGGCGGGCTACGGCCTACCTCTGGTCCAGGAGGCGCTCAGGGAGTAGTTCTCGGCCAGCATCCTCCTCCCCAGCGCGGGACGGCCGGCCTGCAGCCCGGAGCAGAGCTGGAGGAGCTGGTGGAGCAGAGTGGAGCTAACCCCGCACCACGTCAGTTAGTACTGGACTGTAGTACTACACAGTACTGGACTGTAGTACTACACAGTACTGGACTGTAGTACTACACAGTACTGGATACACTGTAGTACTACACAGTACTACACTGTAGTACTACACAGTACTGGACTGTAGTACTACACAGTACTGGATACACTGTAGTACTACACAGTACTGGACTGTAGTACTACACAGTACTGGATACACTGTAGTACTACACAGTACTACACTGTAGTACTACACAGTACTGGATACACTGTAGTACTACACAGTACTACACTGTAGTACTACACAGTACTGGATACACTGTAGTACTACACAGTACTACACTGTAGTACTACACAGTACTGGATACACTGTAGTACTACACAGTACTACACTGTAGTACTACACAGTACTGGATACACTGTAGTACTACACAGTACTACACTGTAGTACTACACAGTACTGGATACACTGTAGTACTACACAGTACTACACTGTAGT
Organism: Micromesistius poutassou; assembly: GCF_964030765.1. Taxonomy (NCBI): domain Eukaryota; kingdom Metazoa; phylum Chordata; class Actinopteri; order Gadiformes; family Gadidae; genus Micromesistius; species Micromesistius poutassou. Next base: position 16,720 of record NW_028179086.1, on the reverse strand, counting down.
ACTACACAGTACTGGATACACTGTAGTACTACACAGTACTACACTGTAGTACTACACAGTACTGTACTGTAGTACTGCACAGTACTGGATACACTGTAGTACTACACAGTACTGTACTGTAGTACTACACAGTACTGGATACACTGTAGTACTACACAGTACTGGACTGTAGTACTACACAGTACTGTACTGTAGTACTGCACAGTACTGGATACACTGTAGTACTACACAGTACTGTACTGTAGTACTACACAGTACTGGATACACTGTAGTACTACACAGTACTAGATACACTGTAGTACTACACAGTACTATACTGTAGTACTACACAGTACTGGATACACTGTAGTATCCAGAGAGAGAGAGAGTGTGTGTGTGTGTGACTGTGTGTGTGTGTGACTGTGTGTGTGTGTGTGTGTGTGTGTGTGACTGTGTGTGTGTGACTGTGTGTGTGACTGTGTGTGTGTGTGTGTGTGACTGTGTGTGACTGTGTGTGTGTGTGTGTGTGTGTGTGTGTGTGTGTGTGTGACTGTGTGTGACTGTGTGTGTGACTGTGTGTGTGTGTGTGTGTGTGTGTGTGAGTGTGTACCTGTGGTTCTCTCTAGGAGGCTCCTCCTCCGTTGTCGTCCAGTAGCGGGCGTACTTGATGGCGTTCTGCACGCGCTCGTCCTGATCCGCCACCTGATTGGCCGAGCTCTCGGCCAATGCGAGGAGCTGAGGGGGCAGGCCGGCCGTCAGCTGGGTCTTGGTCAGCCACAGCGCCTGACGCACCCCTGCAGACAGGAAGTGACCCGGGGATCAGCAGGAAGACTCCAGGTCATGTGTGTTTAGGATCAGGACCCTAGCCCTGTGTTCAGGGTGGTGACCCCTGACCCCTACCTGTAGGCCTCTAGAGCCAGGTGACCCCTGACCTCTAGAGCCAGATGACCCCTGACCTCTAGAGCCAGATGACCCCTGACCTCTACCTGTAGGCTCCTAGAGCCATATGACCCCTGACCCCTACCTGTAGGCTCCTAGAGCCAGGTGTCCCCTGACCCCTACCTGTAGGCTCCTAGAGCCAGATGACCCCTGACCTCTAGAGCCAGACGACCCCTGACCCCTACCTGTAGGCTCCTAGAGCCAGATGACCCCTGACCTCTAGAGCTAGACGACCCCTGACCCCTACCTGTAGGCTCCTAGAGCCAGATGACCCCTGACCTCTACCTGCTCCGTATGTCTCTGAACACCCAATTCATAGCATCTCTCAGTTAACTCTGACTGACCCCTGACCGCCTTGAATCACGTCTCTACTGTAATTCAGACTGTTATTCCTGTAGATGTACAGTGATTACAGTACAGTGATGACAGTACGGTGATGACAGTACGGTGACTACAGTACGGTGATTACAGTACGGTGATTACAGTACGGTGATGACAGTACGGTGACGCTCACCCTCCAGGATGCTGCTCCGCTGGTGGAACACGAAGCAGGCCCGGTCCCGGTGCAGGGCCATGTCCCGGTGCGGCGGGCTGCGGTAGAACCGCGGGTCCTCGTGGCCCATCTCCCACCGCGGGTACACGGGCTTGGCCAGGCCCGGGACGTAGTGCATCCGGTCCGCGTAGGTCACGGCCTCCAGGCCCGGGACGGCCACCCGCTCCCTCGGGGCGGGCCGGTGGTGGACCTTACCGGCGCGGCGGCGGCTGACATTGAGGTGTCGCCGCGGGGGGACTCCGAGTGAAGCCGCTTTAGAGAGAAGAGGCGCCGCGGAGCGGAACCGCGTCGAGGCTTCTGGGATCATTCTGCACTCCTGGTTTATATTATAGATACTCTATACGTTATATATTTATATTTGTGATATATATGTGATATATATTGTTGTTATATGAGCTGGATCACGTCCTGCAGGAGGCGGCCATGTTGTCGGTGAACTGTTCTTCGTGGTTTGGTAGAGAGGGACGCCACAGCGCCCCCGGTGGCTCAGGAGCGCCACAGCGCCCCCGGTGGCTCAGGAGCGCCACAGCGCCCCCGGTGGCTCAGGAGCGCCACAGCGCCCCCGGTGGCTCAGGAGCGCCACAGCGCCCCCGGTGGCTCAGGAGCGCCACAGCGCCCCCGGTGGCTCAGGAGCGCCACAGCGCCCCCGGTGGCTCAGGAGCGCCACAGCGCCCCCGGTGGCTCAGGTGCGCCACAGCGCCCCCGGTGGCTCAGGACGGACATGCAATTAGAGAGATAAGGTCGCATGACCGCATTAATAGGATTATAGATTTAAAAGGAACGCCTAGATCTTTTATTTTTAGGGGGCCAAACACAAAGTGCGAGGCAACCTATTGTAATCATTAGTTTTATTATTATTATTAATCTGCCACGTTTGACTTACAGCCTAAACTGCTCGCACGCTTTGATGAACCTTTCTACAGCTGCAGAGGCTGACTCAAGACCAACAGAGAAGTGTTACATATATTACAAATGTTACATCGATTGGCCTAAAGGTGGCACTATAGCAATAGTCCAAAATGCAAACTTTGAACAAGCATATCTCGTGACCCTTTGATTTACAGTCATGAAACTTTGCCCACACATCCTCATCCTCATGGTCACATCCTCATGGTCACATCCACATCCTCATGGTCACATCCTCATGGTCACATCCTCATGGTCACATCCACATCCTCATGGTGAACTAATCTGCCGCAGGAACCCAGAAGGACTTCTGTCTGGATCGATTTGCGGCCATCTTGAATTGAGTTAAAAACACTTCATTCCCTAAAGGATTTCGGTTTCGGTTTCTTACTTGGACCAACTTAATTTTGCACATATCATTTATGGATCACTGTCTTCAATCTGACATAACGCGAAGTCTGTATAATAAAGATTAAGGCACCAGGAGTCATTGAAAAGGGTGTGGTTTAAAACACGTCAAGATGGACTGCTATGATCATGAGTCCAACACAAAATTTGGATAAAATTCTGAACAAGATGAAATCCACATATTTTCAATTAGGGCGTGGCATCCAAATGGGCGTGGCCTGGGACTCACATCACCACAGATTCTAGACGGAATGTTAGATTTGAGCGGGACCGACTAGTGACGGCTGGGGACCAAAGTTACTAACAAGTCAATTGACAAAACAACATGGACGCCAGAGGCTCAGAGGCTCATTGTCCAAATATAACGCCAAAAGGCGCGGTTAACTTCACCCAATCTCCATCAAAATTGAAGTAGTCAAAAGCGAATGGATCAAGATTAAACTCTCCAAATTGTATCCAGATCAGGCTATAGGGGGCGCTATTACAATTAACTGAAAATGCTACATTTGGACGGCCATATTTCCTGACCCCTTTCAACGACAGTAGACCACAGACACATGTAGACGTTAGTCATTAGAGACAGTAGAGACGTTAGTCTCTCCTGAGTTAAACAAATGTTCCTAGGAAACCCAGGACCTGTTACAAAATGGCAGCTGGACGTCCAAATGAGCCCCATCAGTGCTAGGTGACCAAAGGCGGGGTTAACTTGAGTCAATCATCACCAAACTTGGTGTACTACTAGGTCAAGGTTAACCAGGCTAGTTCATTCAAATGGGACCATATGGGGCGCCATATGGTCAGATGGGCAGCCATCAATGAATGAAAACTTTAAAGACTCATGACTCATGGAAGTTTGTTCGCCCAACACCAGATCTGAGCTGAGGCTATTCCAGCGTTATCAACGATATGGAAACGAAACCTAATTGTTTGTGTCACGGTCTTAATGGTCTGTCAGGGTCTTCATACTAGTGCAACCCATTTCCCCTTTTTTTTTAAAAATATATATAATTGTAGCTATGTAATAAGTGAAAGTTACACATTACTACATTATTTGTAGCATTATAACATTACAGATACCATTACTACTTTATATAGAAACATTATTACATAAAATATATTATGACATCACATTTAGCACTATTAAACACAAACCAATGAAGAAGATACAAGACAGACAAGGTAAACAGACAGACAGACAGACAGACAGGTAGATGATAGATAGATAGACAGATAGCAATCGTCCTCCATATTGTGAATACTGTATATTTAGAGTATCTTTAATTTATCTGTTTATAGGAGATACTAATTGTATTTTTTAAATATCCCACATTTTACTTTTTAAATATTGAGTACTTAATATAATATCTGATATGTTTATATATTTTGTATTTAATGTTTTATACTTTGACCTCTTTATTGTTCACCTGCTTTGGCAATGTGAATTGTTCATTTCTCATGCCAATAAAGCTATTTTGAATTGAATTGAAGAGAGAGAGAGAGATAGATAGATGGATAGATAGATAGATAGATAGACAGACAGATAGACAGACAGATAGAGACAGAGAGAGAGAGAGAGAGAGAGAGAACGAGAGAGAGAGAGAGAACGAGAGAGAGAGCGAGAGAGAGCGAGAGATGTATTGATGGATGGAGTGATATGTGGATAGTGTGATAGCTAGAGAGAGAGAGAGAGAGAGAGAGAGAGAGAGAGAGAGAGAGAGAGAGAGAGAGAGACGGATAAAGAGACAGAGGTATGGTCCGTCCCTCCCCCTCTCCTGACCGTCTCCGTCAGCCACTCCGTCTTCCCGACAACACGCTGATTCTGTGCCTCGTATTCCCGAAGCGCTCTACGCCAGGACCGAGCCCGGCGCCACGGGCCCTCCGGCGGGCTACGCTGAGAGCGCAGTGCCCCCACCGACGGAGCGTCTGGATCCGCTGCTAAACCACCACAGGAAGACAGATGATACGAGACTAAAACACTACTTTGTCCACCTTTCAACTACAAAATACTCCCAAGAAAACACAGATCGGTAGGTAGATGGCTTCTCAACTTCAAATACATTGCGTGTTTTCCAAAAGCTGACGGAGAATGTGTGGGTTGAGATATGACGTTAGCCAGCTAGCCGTAGCTTGTGGCTAGCTGCTGCTGTGCTAACAGACTTTCTGCACTCAGTGACGGGCTGTAGACAGCCCTGTGGTGGACAGCACAACACAGCCTTTACCCCACACGGACGCGGGCTAACCTTTTAGTTTACGGGTTTTTGTGTGAAGCTAACAGTGCAAGGCCACACACTTTTAACATCCAACTAACTACCTTAGCCTGACTGCTTGACTAGTTACCTCAACATAACATATAATTACCTCAACATAACGTAGAATTACCGCCACATAACGTGTAATTACCTCAACATAACATCTAGTTACCTCAACATAACATCTAGTTAACATAGCATCTGGTTACCTCAACATAACATCTAGTTAGCATAGCATCTAGTTATCTCAACATAACATCTAGTTACCTCAACATAACATCTAGTTAACATAGCATCTGGTTATCTCAACATAACATCTAGTTAACATAGCATCTAGTTATCTCAACATAACATCTAGTTACCTCAACATAACATCTAGTTAACATAGCATCTGGTTACCTCAACATAACACCTAGTTACATCAACATAACATCTAGTTAACATAACATCTGGTTACCTCAACATAACATCTAACATCTAAATACCTCAACATAACATCTAGTTAACATAGCATCTGGTTACCTCAACATAACATCTAGTTAACATAACATCTGGTTATCTCAACATAACATCTAGTTACCTCAACATAACATCTAGTTAACATAGCATCTGGTTACCTCAACATAACACCTAGTTACATCAACATAACATCTAGTTAACATAACATCTGGTTACCTCAACATAACATCTAACATCTAAATACCTCAACATAACATCTAGTTAACATAGCATCTGGTTACCTCAACATAACACCTAGTTAACATAGCATCTAGTTATCTCAACATAACATCTAGTTACCTCAACATAACATCTAGTTAACATAGCATCTGGTTACCTCAACATAACACCTAGTTACATCAACATAACATCTAGTTAACATAACATCTGGTTACCTCAACATAACATCTAACATCTAAATACCTCAACATAACATCTAGTTAACATAACATCTGGTTACCTCAACATAACATCTGGTTAGCTCAACATAACATCTGGTTACCTCAACATAACATCTAACGTCTAGTTACCTCAACATAACATCTAACATCTAAATACCGTCCTCAACATAACATCTAGTTACCTCAACATAACATATTTAACATCTAGTTACTTCAATAAAACCTATCTGACACTACTACGGTACATGTTGGTGAGTGATGTCAGGGTGTCTAGCTCATTCTGGGAGTACAGTGGTAGTACAGTGGTAGTACAGTGGTAGTATAGTGGTAGTACAGTGGTAGTACAGTGGTAGTATAGTGGTAGTACAGTGGTAGTACAGCGGTAGGACTGCTGTTGGTATTGGCCGTATAGATCCATCCTGCGTTGGAGGAAGTGAGTGTTGAAGGCATCCTATCTGTAGTCTATTGTTGACCAGAGAGGGATGGAGGATGACGGTCATAATGAAGTAGAAACCAGTTCCTAATCCAGAGTGTGAAGCTCTCTGGTCAGTGACCAGGTGTGAAGCTCTCTGGTCAGTGACCAGGTGTGAAGCTCTCTGGTCAGTGACCAGGTGTGAAGCTCTCTGGTTAGGGACCAGGTGTGAAGCTCTCTGGTCAGTGACCAGGTGTGAAGCTCTCTGGTCAGTGACCAGGTGTGAAGCTCTCTGGTCAGTGACCAGGTGTGAAGCTCTCTGGTTAGGGACCAGGTGTGAAGCTCTCTGGTCAGTGACCAGGTGTGAAGCCCACTACCAGTGAGCTCCTGTGCTGTGAGAACATCTCTTCCGCCGACGGCCCTGACACCTCTAGGATTTGAACCCGCCGGCTCATTTCTGCCCCAGGTGTGTGAAATGCAACACTTGTCATTGGTGGAGGAGCCGGGGGAGGAGGACGGGTTTGGTTGTTTAGTTCTTCAGCTGTTTCTTCTCTCTATTTAAAACTCCAACCTGCCCTCCTTTGATGGGTTCCTCTGAGCCCGTGTAGAAGAGCCTACCAGCTGGAGGTGTTCTTATGGTCCCTGGCTCCGGCTGGCTCCAGCCTCGTGTCTCAACTCAGTGTTTGGAGCCTTTGCTCAGCGGTGGAGCTGCAGTGAGTAGGAGAGCTACTGGACTGCGTGGGGGCTTAGCATCTGAAGCTGTAGGCTGCTCCATGTAGGGCTGCTGATACAGTCTACTGCTGTTACACCACCGCTACACCACCCACTACGGTACCACTACACCACCCACTATACCACCCACTACAGTACCGCTACACCACCCACTACATCACCGCTACACCACCCACTACACCACCGCTACATCACCGCTACACCACCCACTACACCACCGCTACACCACCGCTACACCACCGCTACACCACCGCTACACCACCACTACAGTACCACTACACCACCCACTATACCACCCACTACAGTACCGCTACACCACCACTACAGTACCACTACACCACCACTACACCACCGCTACACCACCCACTATACCACCCACTATACCACCACTACACCACCGCTACACCACCACTACAGTACCACTACACCACCCACTACAGTACCACTACACCACCACTACAGTACCACTACACCACCCACTACAGTACCACTACACCACCACTACAGTACCACTACACCACCACTACAGTACCGCTACACCACCCGCTATACCACCACTACACCACCGCTATACCACCACTACACCACCACCACACCACCGCTACACCACCGCTACACCACCACTACACCACCACTACACCACCACTACACCACCGCTACACCACCGCTACAGTACCACTACACCACCCACTACAGTACCACTACACCACCCGCTATACCACCACTACACCACCGCTATACCACCGCTACACCACCACTACACCACCACTACACCACCACTACACCACCACCACTACACCACCACCCACTACACCACCCACTACACCACCCACTACACCACCACTACACCTCCACTACACCACCACTACACCACGGCTACACCACCACTACACTGGGCTGCTACCACAGTGGTATTCATTCATCAGTATTTCGTAGAGAGAGAGAGAGAGAGAGAGAGAGAGAGAGAGAGAGAGAGAGAGAGAGAGAGAGAGAGAGAGAGAGAGAGAGAGAGAGAGAGAGAGAGAGAGAGAGAGAGAGAGAGAGAGAGAGAGAGAGAGAGAGAGAGAGAGAGAGAGAGAGAGAGAGCTCTTCAGTGTGGGAACAAACCCATTTGGCTAACTAGGCCTAACCTGCTAGTTCCCCCTCCCTGTGGTCAGTAGCTGTGGAGACGTCTCCAGGGTGCTGCTGAGGCTAACGACGCTCTGTTGTATCTCCAGGGGCCCGGGGAGCCATGTGACCAGAGCCGTGGGTGGACACCAGAACCCTCCGCTGCAGTGAGACAGGAAGTGGACGCCGCGCTCCCAGGCTGCTAACGTGTCGCTCCCCGCCGGCCCTGCTGCTGCTGCTGCTGCAGCCACAGAGTTCAGCTAGCAGACGGCTAGGCTGGAGCGGTGCGGCGGCGCTCGGCCCGAAGGTGACGTTAGCTGTTGCTTGCTAGCCACATGTAGCATGTTAGCATGTAGCTAGCGACCGACTGTGGCAGAACCAAGTCATTCTCTTCCTCCTCATCCTGACCCCTGGCCCCTGCAGGGGGCGCTGGCCCGTCGACCAATCACCACCTTCAGCCAGCGGCCTCCCAGTGGCCTCTAGCGCCACCTAGCATCTCCTAGCCTAGCCTAGCTAACCCGCTAGCATCCCCATATCCTCTTATAGCTAACCGCCCAGCGTCTCCCTGAGCTAGCCCCTCCTAGCCCAGCGCTAGCGTCTCCCTGAGCTAGCCCCTCCTAGCCCAGCGCTAGCGTCTCCCTGAGCTAGCCCCTCCTAGCCCAGCGCTAGCGTCTCCCTGAGCTAGCCCCTCCTAGCCCAGCGCCAGCGTCTCCCTGAGCTAGCCCCTCCTAGCCCAGCGCTAGCGTCTCCCTGAGCTAGCCCCTCCTAGCCCAGCGCTAGCGTCTCCCTGAGCTAGCCCCTCCTAGCCCAGCGCTAGCGTCTCCCTGAGCTAGCCCCTCCTAGCCCAGCGCTCTGCGGCCGCGGGCGGCTCCTCTCGGCTGTTGAGGGGTGCATGGACCCAGCGTAACCGTGGAGAGACCAGGCTACCACAAGCTGATGGACTTTGACAAGCGGGGTGCGGGCGGCGGCGGCGGCGGCGGCGGCGGGGGCGGGGCTAAGGGCGAGGCGGAGGAGGGCAAGAGGATGTCGGCCAAGGCGGGCAGCCGCTCGGGCCACGGCAGCCGCAGCGCCGGGTCCAACTCCGGCGTCCTCATGGTCGGACCCAACTTCCGCGTCGGCAAGAAGATCGGCTGCGGGAACTTTGGAGAGCTGCGGCTCGGCAAGAACCTGTACACCAACGAATACGTGGCCATCAAACTGGTAAGGGACCAGCGCACCAGTACCACGTCACACTGGTACCGGACTATTATACATGTACCAGTACCATCAAACTGGTTCTGAGCTATTATACATGAACCAGAACCACCATCAAACTGGTACTGGACTATTATACATGTACCACCGTCACACTGGTACTGGACTATTATACATGTACCAGTACCACCATCACACTGGTACTGAACTATTATACATGTACCAGTACCACCGTCACACTGGTACCGGACTATTATACATGTACCACCGTCACACTGGTACTGGACTATTATACATGTACCAGTACCACCATCACACTGGTACTGAACTATTATACATGTACCAGTACCACCATCACACTGGTACTGGACTATTATACATGTACCAGTACCACCATCACACTGGTACTGAACTATTATACATGTACCAGTACCACCATCACACTGGTACTGAACTATTATACATGTACCAGTACCACCATCACACTGGTATTGGACTATTATACATGTACCAGTACCACCGTCACACTGGTACTGAACTATTATACATGTACCAGTACCACCGTCACACTGGTACTGAACTATTATACATGTACCAGTACCACCATCACACTGGTATTGGACTATTATACATGTACCAGTACCACCGTCACACTGGTACTGAACTATTATACATGTACCACCATCACACTGGTACTGAACTATTATACATGTACCAGTACCACCATCACACTGGTATTGGACTATTATACATGTACCAGTACCACCATCACACTGGTACTGGACTATTATACATGTACCACCGTCACACTGGTACTGGACTATTATACATGTACCAGTACCACCATCACACTGGTACTGAACTATTATACATGTACCAGTACCACCGTCACACTGGTACTGGACTATTATACATGTACCACCATCACACTGGTACTGGACTATTATACATGTACCAGTACCACCGTCACACTGGTACCGGACTATTATACATGTACCAGTACCACCGTCACACTGGTACTGGACTATTATACATGTACCAGTACCACCGTCACACTGGTACTGGACTATTATACATGTACCAGTACCACCGTCACACTGGTACTGGACTATTATACATGTACCAGTACCACCGTCACACTGGTACTGAACTATTATACATGTACCAGTACCACCATCACACTGGTATTGGACTATTATACATGTACCAGTACCACCATCACACTGGTACTGGACTATTATACATGTACCACCGTCACACTGGTACTGAACCACTAACCATGTACCAGAACCATGTAGAGGACCATCTAACTGGTACTAAACCACTATACATGTATCAGAACCATCTAACTGGTACTAAACCACTAACCATGTATCAGAACCATCTAACTGGTACTAAACCACTATACATGTATCAGAACCATGTAACTGGTACTAAACCACTATACATGTATCAGAACCATCTAACTGGTACTAAACCACTATACATGTATCAGAACCATCTAACTGGTACTAAACCACTATACATGTATCAGAACCATGTAACTGGTACTGAACCACTATACATGTATCAGAACCATCTAACTGGTACTAAACCACTATACATGTATCAGAACCATCTAACTGGTACTGAACCACTATACATGTATCAGAACCATCTAACTGGTACTAAACCACTATACATGTATCAGAACCATCTAACTGGTACTAAACCACTATACATGTATCAGAACCATGTAACTGGTACTAAACCACTATACATGTATCAGAACCATCTAACTGGTACTAAACCACTATACATGTATCAGAACCATGTAACTGGTACTAAACCACTATACATGTATCAGAACCATGTAACTGGTACTAAACCACTATACATGTATCAGAACCATCTAACTGGTACTAAACCACTATACATGTATCAGAACCATCTAACTGGTACTAAACCACTATACATGTATCAGAACCATCTAACTGGTACTAAACCACTATACATGTATCAGAACCATCTAACTGGTACTAAACCACTATACATGTATCAGAACCATGTAACTGGTACTAAACCACTATACATGTATCAGAACCATCTAACTGGTACTAAACCACTATACATGTATCAGAACCATGTAACTGGTACTAAACCACTATACATGTATCAGAACCATCTAACTGGTACTAAACCACTATACATGTATCAGAACCATGTAACTGGTACTAAACCACTATACATGTATCAGAACCATCTAACTGGTACTAAACCACTATACATGTATCAGAACCATGTAACTGGTACTAAACCACTATACATGTATCAGAACCATGTAACTGGTACTAAACCACTATACATGTATCAGAACCATGTAACTGGTACTAAACCACTATACATGTATCAGAACCATGTAACTGGTACTAAACCACTATACATGTATCAGAACCATGTAACTGGTACTAAACCACTATACATGTATCAGAACCATCTAACTGGTACTAAACCACTATACATGTATCAGAACCATCTAACTGGTACTAAACCACTATACATGTATCAGAACCATCTAACTGGTACTAAACCACTATACATGTATCAGAACCATCTAACTGGTACTAAACCACTATACATGTATCAGAACCATGTAACTGGTACTAAACCACTATACATGTATCAGAACCATCTAACTGGTACTAAACCACTATACATGTATCAGAACCATGTAACTGGTACTAAACCACTATACATGTATCAGAACCATGTAACTGGTACTAAACCACTATACATGTATCAGAACCATGTAACTGGTACTAAACCACTATACATGTATCAGAACCATGTAACTGGTACTAAACCACTATACATGTATCAGAACCATGTAACTGGTACTAAACCACTATACATGTATCAGAACCATCTAACTGGTACTAAACCACTATACATGTATCAGAACCATCTAACTGGTACTAAACCACTATACATGTATCAGAACCATCTAACTGGTACTAAACCACTATACATGTATCAGAACCATCTTACTGGTACTAAACCACTATGCATGTATCATAAGGACTGACCCTCCCCTTCCTGTCTAGGAGCCAATCAAGTCGCGCGCTCCCCAGCTCCACCTGGAGTACCGGTTCTACAAGCAGCTGGGCAGCTCAGGTGAGATCTGACCCCCCCACCCCCCACCCCCCACCCCCCACCCCCCGCCCCCCCACCCCCACCCCCACTCTGGTTAACCTTGGGTTCCTTGAAAGGCGCTTTATAAATCTAAGTTATTATTATTAACCGAGCGGACCCCTGGAGAGCCTGACCCCTGACCTCTGACCCCTGACCTCTGACCCCTGACCCCTGACCCCCCCCCCCTCCAGAGGGCGTGCCCCAGGTGTTCTACTTCGGGCCGTGTGGGAAGTACAACGCCATGGTGCTGGAGCTGCTGGGGCCCAGCCTGGAGGACCTGTTCGACCTCTGCGACCGCACCTTCTCCCTGAAGACCGTGCTCATGGTGGCCATCCAGCTGGTGAGCACGCTGCTAGCACGCTGCTAGCACTGCTGCTAGCACTGCTGCTAGCACCTGCTGCTAGCACTGCTGCTAGCACCTGCTGCTAGCCTTAGCTCGGCTAGCGTCACGGCTGCTAGCGTTAGCTCGGCTAGCTTCACGGCTACTAGCGTTAGCTCGGCTAGCGTCAGGGCTGCTAGCGTTAGCTCGGCTAGCGTCAGAGCTGCTAGCGTTAGCTCGGCTAGCGTCAGGGCTGCTAGCGTTAGCTCGGCTAGCGTCAGGGCTGCTAGCGTTAGCTCGGCTAGCGTCAGAGCTGCTAGCGTTACCTCGGCTAGCGTCAGAGCTGCTAGCCTTAGCTCGGCTAGCTTCACCTGCTGCTAGCGTTAGCTCGGCTAGCTTCACGGCTGCTAGCGTTAGCTCGGCTAGCGTCAGGGCTGCTAGCGTTAGCTCAGCTAGCGTCAGGGCTGCTAGCTGCTCGTTAATTTCATGGTGATCTCACAGTTCACAGGGTCAATGTTTCCATCGTCATCACCGCCATGTTTCAGCTCCCAGCCTCTGTCTCCTCTAGATCACCCATGTGGTTCTAGAAGGTTCTACAGCCTCTGTCTCTCCTCCAGATCACCCATGTGGTTCTAGAAGGTTCTACAGCCTCTGTCTCTCCTCCTCTAGATCACCCATGTGGTTCTAGAAGGTTCTACAGCCTCTGTCTCTCCTCCAGATCACCCATGTGGTTCTAGAAGGTTCTACAGCCTCTGTCTCTCCTCCAGATCACCCATGTGGTTCTAGAAGGTTCTACAGCCTCTGTCTCTCCTCCTCTAGATAACCCATGTGGTTCTAGAAGGTTCTACAGCCTCTGTCTCTCCTCCAGATCACCCATGTGGTTCTAGAAGGTTCTACAGCCTCTGTCTCTCCTCCAGATCACCCGTATGGAGTTTGTCCACACACGGAGCCTGATCTACCGGGACGTGAAGCCGGAGAACTTCCTGGTGGGCCGGCCGGGCTCCAAGCGGCAGCACACCATCCACATCATCGACTTCGGCCTGGCCAAGGAGTACATCGACCCGGAGACCAAGAAGCACATCCCCTACAGGGAGCACAAGAGCCTGACCGGCACCGCCCGCTACATGAGCATCAACACGCACCTGGGCAAAGGTTCACCCTCTACCATACATCTCTATAGAGCTAGATACATGAGCATCAACACGCACCTGGGCTATGATACATCTCTATAGAGCTAGATACATGAGCATCAACACGCACCTGGGCAAAGGTTCACCCTCTACCATACATCTCTATAGAGCTAGATACATGAGCATCAACACGCACCTGGGCAAAGGTTCACCCTCTACCATACATCTCTATAGAGCTAGATACATGAGCATCAACACGCACCTGGGCAAAGGTTCACCCTCTACCATACATCTCTATAGAGCTAGATACATGAGCATCAACACGCACCTGGGCTATGATACATCTCTATAGAGCTAGATACATGAGCATCAACACGCACCTGGGCAAAGGTTCACACTGCTGTTCTGCTAGATACATCTCTAGATATGTTTAGAACTACACCTGTAATATCTGTAGATGTAGGTCTGTAGAGATGGATATCCATAGATATATAGATGTCAATCTATATCTATAGAGGTTTCATATGAGAGGATGTCTATTAATGCAGAATGTATTAATATAGATGTATACATTGGGTTCATGTATAGATGTATATGACGTGTTTCTATATAGATGTATATGACATGTGTTTCTATATAGATGTATGACATGTGTTTCTATATAGATGTATGACATGTGTTTCTATATAGATGTATATGACATGTGTTTCTATATAGATGTATATGACATGTGTTTCTATATAGATGTATATGATAGAATGCAGTTGTAGAGCTATATGAACGTAGAACTGTCTCTTCTTGCAGAGCAAAGCCGTCGAGACGACCTGGAGGCTCTGGGTCACATGTTCATGTACTTCCTGCGAGGCAGCCTCCCCTGGCAGGGGTTAAAGGTCAGTAGGTCAGGGGTCAGGGGTTAAAGGTCAGTAGGTCAGGGGTTAAAGGTCAGTAGGTCACTAGAAGAGTGACACCAAGCCTCCCCAGCCCGGACCGGTGTGTGTATCAGAACATGTGTGTATCAACATGTGTGTGTATCAGAACATGTGTGTATCAACATGTGTGTATCAACGTGTGTGTGTGTGTGTGTATCAGAACATGTGTGTATCAACATGTGTGTATCAACGTGTGTATGTGTGTGTGTATCAACGTGTGAGTATCAACGTGTGTGTGTGTGTATCAACGTGTGTGTATCAACGTGTGTGTGTGTATCAACGTGTGTGTATCAACGTGTGTGTGTGTGTATCAACGTGTGTGTGTGTATCAACGTGTGTGTGTATCACCGTGTGTGTGTGTGTGTGTGTGTATCAGAACATGTGTGTATCACCGTGTGTATGTGTGTATGTATCAACGTGTGTGTATCAACGTGTGTGTATCAACATGTGTGTATCACCGTGTGTGTGTGTATCAACGTGTGTGTGTGTATCAACGTGTGTGTATCAACGTGTGTGTGTATCAACATGTGTGTATCACCGTGTGTGTGTGTATCAACGTGTGTGTGTGTATCAACGTGTGTGTATCAACGTGTGTGTGTATCAACATGTGTGTATCACCGTGTGTGTGTGCAGGCGGACACCCTGAAGGAGCGCTACCAGAAGATAGGAGACACCAAGAGAGACACGCCCATCGAGGTCCTCTGTGAGGGCTTCCCAGGTCAGACAACTGTGTGTGTGTGTGTGTGTGTGTGTGTGTGTGTGTGTGTGTGTGTGTGTGTGTGTGTGTGTGTGTGTGTGTGTGTGTGTGTGTGTGTGTGTGTGTGTGTGTGTGTGTGTGTGTGTGTGTGGTAACCTGTGTGTGTGTGTACAGAAGAGATGGCGACCTACCTGCGCTACGTGCGGCGGCTGGACTTCTTTGAGAAGCCGGACTACGACTACCTGAGGAAGCTGTTCACCGACCTGTTCGACCGCAACGCCTTCACCTTCGACTACCAGTACGACTGGACCGGCAAGCCCCTGGTGAGACCTACAGCTAGACCTACACCTAGACCTACAGCTAGACCTACAGCTAGACCTACACCTAGACCTAGACCTACAGCTAGACCTACAGCTAGACCTAGACCTAGACTTACACCTACACCTAGACCTACACCTACACCTACACCTAGACCTACACCTACACCTAGACCAGTACCACTGGTCTCTACAGCTCTAGACCTAGACCAGTACCACTGGTCTCTAGACCTAGACCAGTACCACTGGTCTCTACAGCTCTAGACCTAGACCAGTACCACTGGTCTCTACAGCTCTAGACCTAGACCAGTACCACTGGTCTCTAGACCTAGACCAGTACCACTGGTCTCTAGACCTAGACCAGTACCACTGGTCTCTACAGCTCTAGACCTAGACCAGTACCACTGGTCTCTAGACCTAGACCAGTACCACTGGTCTCTACAGCTCAGCTGGACCTTAAGACGACGTTAGGTGAAGCTCACTCACCCTGTGACATCACTTCCTGTCCCCCCAGCCCACCCCCATTGGTCCGGTGGCCAGCGAGACGCCGCTACAGAACAGCAGCCGAGAGAAACCCCCCGCCCACGCCAAGCACCAGGTACACACACACGCACGCACTCTCACTCTCACTCTCACACACGCACACGCACACACTCACACTCACACTCTCTCACACACACTCACACTCACACTCACTCACTCACACTCACTCACACTCTCACTCTCACACTCACACACACAGGTTGGGTGTGTGTGGAGGGGGTCTCTTGCATGGTGCA
>NW_028179087.1:0-10037 GCF_964030765.1 Micromesistius poutassou | reverse complement strand
CTTTAAGACATGTGCAGCCCGGGGGCCCGGGTGTCTGAGTGGGAGGGGGGGCGGGGGGGGCGGGGGGGGGGGTCCTCACCTCTTGGGCCACGGCGGCGGCCAGGTTCCCGCCGGCGCTGTCCCCCGACACACACAGCCTCTGGGGGTCCAGGCCGTAGCGCCCCCGGACCCCCGCCGACAGGAAGGCCCGCGCCGCCGCCAGTGCGTCCTGGTACTGCGCCGGGAACACCACCGCCGGGGCCAGGCGGTAACTATGGCAACGGGAACACGCACACGCAGGCACACGCAGACACACGCACACACGGAGAGTGAGGACGATGAGGGAAAGTGAGAGTTATCCTAGGGGTAGGGTATCCTAGGGGTAGCCTAAGTACTTTTATTGTGAAGGATTGTTGGCACGCTAGTACAGACGGGTGTTTGAGCTACGTGAGGCTAACATCTGATAACTGATTCTGTGGTGTTAAGCGTCACTGTTCAGTGGTGTCTTTATTATTACACTCAGAATGTTTTTTTTATTATTATACTCTATGTAGTTTGGATGATATCATAGTGTGATATCATGCTTTTATTTTTGAAGAAGGTATGGTTGGTTCAAGGCTTGGTTGGATAACATTGTATGTATTGATGACGCGTTGATTATTATTATTATTATTATTAAATGATGAACAGACACAAGCGTTCAGGGCCATTGAGATATGTTTACCAAAGACCCTTTCATTTTGAATGAATACTACTGGATATACTCGCCCCTGATCCAGAGATTATACACAGCCTTCAGTTCGCTGGACAGTTTCAGTGTGTATTAAACGCTCAAGGGGTCGAGTCAGGAGAAGGAGGCAAACCTACTCCACTGACATGATGACAGCGTCGAGGTCCTCGGCCATCTTCCTACACAGAAGGTCGTAGGATCGCATCCCTGGGATCACACAGATAAAGTAAGAAATGTTAACAAACAAGATTATTCCTCAGTGCCTGGTCAGGCAGCACATGGGAATAAGGACCAAGGGAAAAGTCACAAAGCTTTTCTTGCCACTTCAGTTACTTAGACTCTCTCTCTCTCTCTCTCTCTCTCTCTCTCTCTCTCTCTCTCTCTCTCTCTCTCTCTCTCTCTCTCTCTCTCTCTCTCTCTCTCTCTCTCTCTCTCTCTCTCTCTCTCTCTCTCTCTCTCTCTCTCTCTCCTCTCTCTCTCTCTCTCTCTCTCTCTCTCTCTCTCTCTCATATATATATATACAGAGAGAGGAAGTGAACCAGCTGTCCTCAGTGCAACATTAGATATGAAGTTATGAAACTAGGCCACGTGTTTCACCCGTCTCCCTGGTATCTCTTCCTATCGTTGTCCAATAGTTCAGGACACAGAGAAGCCATCTTGAGCAGCAAGGCAGATAATAAATAGTACACTCTGCACCCAGAGAATAATCACATTGTGCTCATCAACAACAAGTGCAGAAATAAACGATGAAGAAATATTTAACAACGTAGCCTCAGTTCTAGAACTCAAAACAGAGGCACTCTGTAGCTAAATGCTTCATGTGAACTCTGGATCACACTATTCAATCTCTCTCTCGTCTCTCCCGTCTAACAACTACTACTAATACTTATTGTATGCCGTACGTCCTTGCACTCAAAAATAGCACTAAGCATTGTGTAGCATCTTCTCCTAGCTATCTGTGTTGGGTACGGGGAATGGGTTAACCTAGTGATGGTTAGTGCTTGGCTTGTGCTATGAACATCCCACATATCGTTGTTTCTCTTTCTCCTGAGCGATGGACTCATTGTGAGTCTCTCTGGATCGTACTCACGCCCACTGGCTAGGGCCCACCCCCCGCCATGGAAGTAGACCACGCCCCTCTTCAGCTTCTGCCCGCCGATTGGCTGGAAGACGCGGGCGGGCACGCCCCCCAGGAGTATGTCGCTGACGTCCACGGAGGGGCAGGAGCGAGGCTCGATGACCTCCACCCACGACACCACCCTGTTGATGAGGTCGACGCGATGGCACACACCCAGCTTGTGAGCCAGGTCGCCCTGGAAACGCACACGCACACACACACGCGTGCATACAGACACGAACACACACACACACACACACACACACACACACACGAGAACAGACACACACACACACACACACACACGAGAACAGACACACATATCACACACACACACACACACACACACACACACACACACACACACACGAGAACAGACACACATATCACACACACACACACACACACACACACACACACACACACACACACACACACACACACACACACACACACACACACACACATTACCATCATAACCTCATTACATATATCTTACGATTCTGTTGGTAACTGATCTGGATTTGTAGCGGGTATAACAGATATCTGATGCTGGTCTTAAATGTCCAATCATGGCATTGGATATCAGATACCAGCTCTGTACTGGTATCGGATATGGGTAATTTACCAGCCTGAAGACGGCCGGAAGAAAAGGTCCAATACAAAGAATATCAAGACTTCACGCTGTTATCTTCTCACACAGATATACATGCTGCTGTCTGTCTATAGTCAACAGTCGTGACAGTCGTTGTGACAGTGGTGACATTTAACCTTTGGGAACTAACAAACTGGGATGGGCAGTAAAACCAGTACTATTGCATCTCTAATGGGGCTGAGCTGGGTTGGGCGAAGGATGAGGAGACACAGACATTACACATGTCTGAACAGGCTGTGTGTGTGCGTGTGTGCGGGTGTGCGTGTGTGCGTGTGTGTGTGTGTTGGGAGGATCAGTTGAACCAGTATCTCCATTAGTGATTATAAACAAGTTACAAACATGCATGTATCTCTATTACATTGAAGTCTAGACTAGGCCACGCTGAAACTCTACTATACTATAAGACTCCTGTCACTGACGGGTCAACGTCCATAACATCTAGGGCAAAGTTTGATTAGGACACTGAAACCAACCTGACGTCATACCCGTTTATGTTTATTAACAGTGTTATTCACTGTTAGTTTAACAGTGAACTAACAGTGTTATTCACTGTTGCCGTTTAACAGTGAATAACAGTTTTTATTAGGACTTGTATGCAGAGTGGGTGGTTTTCCATGCATTTCAATTCAATCATCAACTATGCTGCAGAATGATATCCCCCTATCTACCTCAAACGGAATAATCTCCAACATACATAAC
Organism: Micromesistius poutassou; assembly: GCF_964030765.1. Classification (NCBI taxonomy): domain Eukaryota; kingdom Metazoa; phylum Chordata; class Actinopteri; order Gadiformes; family Gadidae; genus Micromesistius; species Micromesistius poutassou. The sequence continues at coordinate 6,857 of NW_028179087.1, read as the reverse complement.
TATGCAATGATTCGTTATTTTAAACGCACAGACTCAGTCATCGCCATGCATGCATCGGCGCTATTATACACGGGTTATTATACATTAGACACACTGAACCTGCCATCCCCGATCCCCTACAGACACGTTATGTCACTTCTTCAATTCTGCTGCTCTTGTTTCTCACCACATGCATGCAGCTCCGGAACATGGCATCCAGCAGCATCAGCTTCCACGGCTCACTCACGCCGCTGGGCAGCGGGAGGTAGACGTAATAGGCGGCGGCCGAGAGCAGCACGGAGCCGATCCACCGGAGCTTCATGTCTGCGGGTCGGACGGAGCCGGAGACGCACCGAGTAGGCTACTCCGGAGTATTGCCAGTGTTGCCTGCCCCGAAACACAGCCGAGCTCCGCCGATTTCAAAGTAAAAGTCGATAAGATGGTGGTCGTGAACTCCGCTTGTAAAAGTCGATCACTCTTGACAGGTGGTATGCGGGGAATGCGTTTTATTTTGAAATGTGATCCGTCGAAGCGATGCCCGGATGTGAGGTCACGTTTGGTGTTGCGTAAAGCGGTTGCCGATGGGAAATGTAGTCTGTGTTTGTTTGTCTTATTGAAATGTAGTTCAGATGAAAATCGCTTTGCCCCCCGCTGTCACGGTCACGCTTATATAAGTTTAAGTTATATAAGTCGAAGAGAAAGAGATTTTTTTTGTAAAATAGTATTGCTTTTTTTTCATATATATATATATATATATATATATATATATATATATATATATATATATATATATATATTCTTTTTTATTATAAGTGAATTTATCAAATTGCTAGTTGGCTAATAGCAAATTGTAAAATGAAGCAAGGTTAACTGTGAGTATTGAAAAATGCTCCTATTTTAGAATTAAGAGCGTCCTCCCATCTGCCGCCACTAGGTGACCGTGTCAGTCTTCATTTAAAGGACAATTCAGGTATTCGAACATTGAGCCCCTTTCTGCTTTGTCTAGGATGAAATAAAGTGGTTGACACCGACACTTTGACTATTGGTCCTGTCTCGGGTATTTGGCTCATTTTAAACAACCCTAACCGTTTGTTTTCAGAAATGTGCAACTCACCGACTGAGAACTCTCGCGGCTCTTATCTACTGATCTACCTTGTAGGATAACATTATCTATTCTTATCTCAATTATCAAAAAAAAAAAAAAATGAAATGCATTCTAGCAATGTATGCTATCAGATAAACGTAGATCTGTATTTTCCATGCTGCTCTGATTTTGAAAATGAACTATGCCGAGACGGGACTCATACTGATTTGCGTTGCTTTAATTCCTCTCTAATTGTTATTTAAAGTCTCGACATGACATCACCGTGTGTTAAAAGTCACCCCGCCTACTTCAAAGTAAAGGCGCGGACTGATTCATCAACGAGACCAAGTGACCCCCAGGAGCTAAACGCACTCTATAGGGCGCACTCACACTGGACAACGTGTCCCTGTACCATACTCAAGTACCCCCACTGTACCGCTGGCCTGTGCTCACACTCGGCAATCTCAACCGGGCCTGAGTACGGTTGCCTCTTATATATATAGGTTGCGTATCCGTGCGTGTGCGCGTGTCGGCTCATTAGCATCTGTACCGTGGCCTCAGCACACCTCTCCGAAGTGCACTGAGGCCACGGAATTGAACTGTACTTGAGTACGGATGGCGTGCTCACACTAGCCCCCCCCCCCCCCCGCCGCCGCCGCCGCCGCCACCACCATGGGGAGGAAGTGTAAAGCCTGGCTGTGATCTGATGCCTTATTTCAGCACACACACTCCCACTGCTGTCCACACATTCTATGGACAGCACCAGCTAGCCTAGCATCACCACACTATAAGCAAATGCGTATGTTTAGCCGGATCAAATCAAACCTGAGCTCCCAGTTTGGGCTGGTTTCCAGTCTCAGAGGCAGGAGGTACTGGTGGTTACTGTCAGACGGCATCAGAAAAAGGCCATCGATTTGCTTTCTGTCAACTTCAACTTCAAGTGAACGGACCCTCTTCCTACACCAACCCAGTGGTACCTTTCAGAGTAATGGTGTGGTGATCAAATCTAATATAACACAAGATAAGGGAGGGCTGGATACAAGATCTGAGTCATTATTGGTGTCAGGTAGACTGGGTAGCCCCGCCCATTCTGCAGGCGATTTGAGTTGGCCCTGCAGAAGGGTCCGGAGAAGACCATACATTTCTTTCTAGTTTCGATACGTTTTTGCGGGAGCCAATCACCAAGCTGGCTTTTCCCCCTGGCACGCTATTGGCTGGTTTAACACGATGACGACATAGAAAGCGACGGCAAGCAGCCAATTGCGCACAGAGTCAATTTAACTCCACCCGTTGATCACGCCTCTTGTGCTGAAGAAAAGGACAGCAGCTTCCCCAGACGAACGTGCAATCTAGGATTTAGCTTGATCTGGCAATAGCCAGGCTAGGGGTCAGGCTGTCTGCTTCCTGAATTATTTTTTTTTCCTGAGGAGGGAGGGAAAAAGCCTAGACATTTTGTTTGTAGGAATATCGTGGGAAATGGGAACGGAAAGACTCTCCAGTTGATTTGTCAGGTTTCCTCTGCCTCCATTGTCTTTGTGATGCTATCCCAACTCAACGCTGTTTGACAGGAAATAACGTGGTGGAAAGGTGTAAAAATGAACTCATTCATTTGGACTTATTCTATATAATCTCATGGTTCCACCACTATCTAGTTTGTTGTTGTTTTGAATGATTTATTTGATTATTACAACAGGCTTTCTGAAACAGTCGATTATTCCAGGACCCCATTGAGTTTCACTGCAAGGCCTGGGGCTTTCAAAGTAAAAGTTCCATGACCCACTGAACTTGAATGTCAGGGAAAAGGTTTAGGATTAAGTCTGTGTCACCCGTCGTCTTTTGTATCGAGTTGAGAGGGTGGAGGAGGACAAACCTTTGAGCTTGACGTGTTGATAAACTTGTCAAGCTACTCTCTCTCTCTCTCTCTCCCCTTTCTATCTAGCTCTCTCTCTCCCTCTTTCTCTGTCTATCTATCCCTCTTTATCTGTCTCTATCTCTATATCTCCCTCCCCCTCTCTCTGCCCTCCTCCCTCTTTCTCTGTCTGCCTCTCTCTTTCTGCCTCCCCCACTCTCACCCTCACTCGCCCTCTCTCTCTCTCTCTCACTCTTTCTCTCTCTCTCTCTAGCTCTCTCTCCCTCCTCCTCCCTCTCCCTCTCACTCCAGTTGTTTTATTAATTGATCATCCTGCAAGGTGTCGCTTGTAATTGCAAAAGTATCCACCGCGCGGCCATCAGCCATTCCATTCATGACTGGAACATGAATGCTTCGTGACTGCAGGGTGAGGGTGATGGTTATGGGCTCCACGTTACAGGCAGTTGTGCAACATTCCCGTACACTCAGGTTGGGCTGTGTTTCATAATTCTGCGGCAGCGCTTCGACACTAGGCGCCCTCACTGCAGCGGCTTCGAAGAGTCTTCTTCGATGCGTCTTCATTTCAAACTGCTGTTTGACTGGAAATGTGACGTCACCCCACTCGCTTTCATCTCGACCCCATTATCTCCCGCCCTCCTTCCCCATGGGGATGTTCAGGTTATGGAAATCTTCTGTCCTCCTCTGGAATGCCATCCGTCTAATGCGCAGGCTTGCCGCTGTGTGTGTGTGAGTGCTTAAGTATTTCTGGAGTATTACCGTTCATTGTCTGAACGCGAACATCCCGACATGAGCAGTCAGACCTTTGTGTTTATGGTTCTGGTATTTTGACGATGTCAACGAGGAAGAGCCCGTATCCACAGCAAATCTTTGGACCGTGTGTGTGTGTGTGTGTGTGTGTGTGTGTGTGTGTGTGTGTGTGTGTGTGTGTGTGGTAGCCGTGGTATCTCCTCCTCCCCCGCTTGCAGCAGAGAAACACAGAGAGAGAGAGAGAGAGACAGAGGGAAACAGTGAGGTAGAAAAGGAGAGAGACACATAAACAGGGCGAGAAAGGGAGAGAGAGACAAGGAGAAACGGCGAGAGACCGAGAGAGAGTGCAGTAATAAAGATGAGGAAGTGTGTATGCGTGTGTATTGACTGCATGAGTTGGTGATTAAGGTGCTGTCAACACACAAAGCTGTCCATGTGTGTGTGTGTGTGTGTGTGTGTGTGTGTGTGTGTGTGTGTGTGTGTGTGTGTATGCGTGAATGGACCCTTTTTGCAATGTGCTGTTTGTGCAGATCTGTATCTATGTATATGGCGTGTGTGCATGCATGTGTGTGTGCGTGCGTGCGTGTGCGTGCGTGCGTGCGTGTGTGCGTGTGTGTGTGTGTGTGTGTGTACATGCCAGGAGGGCTCCCCTGATCTCTCCCCGCTAGAGAGCTGCAGTAACCCGGCGATCACTACCCAGATTAACACACTGGTGTTCTCTCTCTCTCTCTCCCTCTCTCTCTCTTGCACTCTCTCTCTCTCTTGCACACTCTCTCTCTCACACTCTTGCACTCTCTCTCTCCCTCTCAATCTTGCCACTCTCTCCCTGCAGTAAATTCAATTCCCCTTTCACTAGGATCTTAATCAGCATGGGGATAAACCTTTCCCATGTGTAAGCAGAAGGACGATAAATCAAGATTAATAATCATAATGTGCGGTAAAGCAATGAACTGCAATGTTCAGAGAGAGAGAGAGAGAGAGAGAGAGAGAGAGAGGATGGGGGAAGAGATGGCGAGACAATCAGACCGTCAGTTTGAATGAGCGGTTTTAGCTCCACCGTGGGCGGGCTGCGTCCCTTTTGGTTACCGGTGATGATTTAATACAACCACCGTATAGGACCGAGGAGAAAGTCAACAGTCAGTCACCCATGTCCTGATCGCTGTCACCGTGACTGTGTGGGCGTGGCCTCAGACAGGGCCCCGCCCCTCCGTCCGGGGGAAGGTTTCACGCCACCCGACGCGTCCCAGTGACAGCCAGGCGTCGCCGAGCCAAACCGACCATTGCGGCCAACAACAGAGCGTTTCTCACCCAAGAAAACGAGGTAAGGACAACATTCACGCGTCTGTCCATCCCGCGTGAGTGAGTGCGTGTCGCCAGCGGGCTGACTTTAACGCGCGGCCGCCGGTGTGTGTTGGGTAAAGTTTTGACGGGTTAGGCGATGGTATTAGGACAGCACGTCACCTCATGGCCATTATGTCGGTGTGTGTTGATCGATTGATCGGTAAAGAGCGGAGGATGACGGTGGTCGCAGGTGTTACTGTCGCTACTATAGGGGGATGCGAACCACGCGGTGCATCCCGGACACAGACGAGCGGCGCTGCAGAGGAGCGGGAGACTTTGTGAGTGTGTACAGCTCTATCCCACCGCCTCGCCATCTCAGTCGAACCTCTCGGAGGTAAACACTGCAGAAACCCAGGGGGTGTGTGCGTGCGTGTGTGTGTGCGCTCGCGCGCTCCAAGAGCCTAGGATGCGGAGAGGGAGTTGGACTCTACTAGTAATGATGGGTTGCTGGTTCCTATCCTGTATCGCCGTAGATTAAACAGGGCAGAGTCCATCGCCTATTCTCACTCTAAACCTGTTCTGGTGGGTGTGTGTTTACTTGTTTGCTTACACAATTGGTTATTACCAGGGAGTGCTTAATTGACTTTGTGGGCGTACACACACACACACACACAGACACACACACACACACACACACACACACACACACACACACACACACACACACACACACACACATACCACTGATAGGTGGACAGCCAGGCTCTGACTGAGACGCAGACGAGTTTCAGGTTCAGACTCTCGGCAGAAGAGGACTTTTTATTGGTTTGCATACTTCTTCAAATAGTTTGGATTCCTTAAAACTCGGAGATAATCGGTATTCATCCCCCTGGCTTTGACCTTTAACTTCCGTAGCCTACCACTGCTCAGTCAGTCACTCACATGCTCGCTCACTCGCTCACTCACTCACTCAATCGCTCATGCAGGCGTGAGTGGGGTCTGGCTGCAGCCTGTAGGCAGTGTGCGAATTATACCACGGTCTCCGGGGGAGCGGGGGGGGGGGGGTGTTGGTCGCGGACAGGATTGTTGACGGGGGAGGGGGGGGGGTGGTTACGCGCGTTCAACGTTGTTGGGGGGGGGGGGGGGGGTACGGTATTTTTCATGAATCATAAACTCGAAATAAAATTTTATTTAACTTATTTCACACTTTTGAGAAAAACCATGCCCAAAATAGCATTTATTTGGCTATGATATCAATATTTTAGAGCTCCCCCAAAATTTTGTTTCCAGGGGAGCTCAAAGCACCACTAGGGGAGCTATAGCTCCCCCTGCTCCCCCTTAATTCGCACACTGCCTGTAGGACACGGACATCCACATCCAACTCACGTCCAGTGGCGAAGCGTGGTTCGTGGGACGTGGAAAGTTTCAATCTCTTCTTTCAATCCCTAACTACCGTAACTCTAACCCTAATCACTACTACCCTATCCCTATCCACTACTACCCTAACCCTAACCAGTAGTACTACCCTATCCCTAACCACTACTACCCTAACCCTGAAAGGGACATCATTTACTAAACATCATCGCTGGCGTAAAACGATTTTGCCGGTAGCAGTTGGATGTGGATGTCCATGTCCTACAGGCTTCAGCCGGACATTATCGTCAGGCGTGGGCCCTGAGTCAGGGGGTGTCTCGGTTTACTGAGAGTTTGGGAAATGTTTGCAGAATGTCAGCGAGGAAGTCATTAACGACAATCACAGCCACTGTTTGGCAACACAGCTGTCTGTCGTCTGAAGGAGCGGCAGACAGCGTGTTGTCGGGTTATCCGTTTATCTGTGCGTTGTGTAGCTGCTATCACTATGGCAACGGAGAAAGTTGTGCTGCTGCCGAATGAACG
>NW_028179088.1:17500-77999 GCF_964030765.1 Micromesistius poutassou | reverse complement strand
CTACACACAGATATTCCCGGGACTGATTCTCTCGGATATCAAACCGGCCAAGAAGATGAAGTTCAAAACGGTGTGCTACCTACTCGTGCAGCTCATGCACTGTCGCAAGATGTTCAAGGCTGAGATTCCCTTCTCCAACGTCATGAACTGCGAGGACGGGGACAAGGTATGTGGCTGCCTCTGTTTGGTATTCATATCAGTTCATATTGAATGCAGCTCACACACAGGACAAGCACTCTCCCTCTTGTTCGGTTTTTCCCAGTATCTCCGAGCTATTCCTCTCATTCAGTTTCCCTGTTTATTTTGTGCGTGAAGTGCACACAATGTAACTCTTGCAACAAAAGGCCATGTGAGTTGAGCGCGAAACGCATCAAAAGATGATTACAGCCCTGTGGAAATGCCTTTCTTGTGAATGAGGTGCAGTTCAATCGGTGCCTCGTATCGGCTCGGCACATCCATGCGCGTACATGCGTAATACTGTACCCACGCACACACACACACACACACACGCACACACACACACACACACACACACACACACACACACACACACATGTGTGTGTGTGTGTGTGTGCGCCATTATATTACAGAAGTACAGGAGGTAATATGACATAATATTAAAGAGATAAGCACACGGGGGATTTGCGTGGATAACCCCTGTGTGTACTGGTGAATGTGATGATTCCTGGCGCTCCCCTGACGACACAACGCCCCGACTGGCCACTCAGCGAGGTGTCAAAGAGTCCCTCTGACCTTGTGGGTGCCGCCCAGAGAGCAGTGCTTTCCACTGGCCGTTAGAAAACTCACTTATATATTACCAGATGTGTGTTATTATGTGTGTGTGGCCTGTCGGTGCACATGCGTTGTGGCTGGGACGGTGATGTTGTGTGTAAATGTATTGGTTGGAGGGATTTAAGCATTTTTGTTGTTTTTTGCGGGGGGGGGGGGGGGGGGGGGGGGGGGGGGGGGTTGAGGAACACATCCATGTTTCATGTGTGTATGTGACAACTGTCTATGTAGTCATTCATTCCTCTCACCACTTCACCTTATGATATCACATATCTGGGGCTTATATAACATTGTCATGACATGAACCACAAGAGAGATGGAGCGGCTATAGCAGGATTAAGTCTGAAAAAGCAGACGCCCTCTCTCTCTCACTCTTTTTCTCTCTCTCTCTCTCTCTCTCTCTCTCTCTCTCTCTCTCTCTCTCTCTCTCTCTCGCTCTCTCTCTGTGCTGAATGGTCACTTCTCATTCCCGCCACATGCGTCCAAGCGGTGGGGAATGACACGTCCATTCAGGGTTGCGGGGGGGGGGGAGTGAGGCGTGGGACGCGGGGTGAATGAACAGGATATGAGGTTCCGCATTAGCAGGCGAGGCTTGTGTCGGCGATGTGCGCTGTCCCAACGCTGCCGCATTGCCGGGACTCCGCATCTCCGCATCTCCAAGCCTCCCACTCCCGGGCCGGAGGACGGCTGGCGGGGAGCGGGGAGGAAGGGAGGAAGGGAGGAAGGAGGGGGCCATAGAGAGATATAGCGATGTGTCGCCATATATCCAGTGGGGTGTGTTCATCCTTCATCAAGAGCACACTGCTACTGCCCCCCCCAACCCCGCCCACTCCAACCCTGCTGTGACAGTGATGATTTTTGAGCTGCAAGCACACACACATACACACACACACACACACACACACACGCATGCTCCTAGAAACACACACACACACACACACACACACACACACACACACACATGCATGCTCCTACAAACACACACACACACACACACACACACACACATGCATGCTCCTACAAATGCACACACACACACACACACACACACACACACACAGAAACCTTGTATTCACACACACACACACACACACACACAAACACACACACATACTGCCATTAACTCACTGGCTGTGCTCCAGTGCTCAATGAATTGTGAAGATGCTTACGTCGGTTGCCTGAGATGGTTTTTGACACAGTGGGGTGCATTCCGTAATGAAGTAAAATGTGAGCCCAATGACATCATTTAAATGTATAATCAGTTTCCAAAATTTGTGTTCTTTTTTTTCCTCATCAAATATGATCAAATATGATTCTGTGGATTATTTTGGGGTTGCGAGCTCGGAATAGCAGTTGTGTGTTCACACCAAAAGACACATTTTTCGCCTGGTCGCGCTGTCGCCAATGTTTTGTCGCACAACAAATTATATTCTGTCGCTGTGCAGTTATGGCGAATTTTGTCTCGCAGCGAATTTTGTCGCGCAACATCTTTTGCCCGCCAACGGTGCTTTATGCCAATTCATTCTCCTCAACCATGGCCGAGATAACCACCATTGCATGTCTTTACCTGTTGTGGAAGAGGGGGAGACGTCGCAATGCCCGTCGTTTATGGGTTCATAATATCATCCAGAGGCGCACACAGCTTTGTGCCGTGATATTGTATATATCGTATATATTATATTATATAGATATTTATATATTATATTATATAATATCATATAATATCATATAATATTATATTTAGAGCTCCGGGAGTCGCAAACGGCAACAAGCTGCGGTTCACTGCGGAGTGCAGGGAACGGTTGGCCCGGCCGGCAGCGCTGATTGGCTGTCTCACGCGAATGCCACGGCAAAGTTCAAATATTTCAACTTCAGCTAAATTTGTCGAGCTGCAAATCCTCATGAAGGCGCTCGCCCATGACAGGACAAAAGTCGCGCTGTCAATCAAATCTTGCCGCAGGTTTTTGCCACGACAAATTTCGCCCGATTCGCATCTCTACGTTGACTTTGTATGGAATCGTGGCGCGCCGTTGCGTTTGGTGTGAACACACGGTTAACCGACAGTAGCATCAGATCGCTGCGACAGCGCCATCTCTGGTGAAACACTGGTTATTGCAACAGACCATTTTCAGGGTGTTGTCTACAAAGGACATGGCTAGTAGACTTTCCTTCACTAGTTTCAGTCTACTATCTTTGCCCTGGTACATAAAGGGAGCAGACCCGTAGCTATTGTTACGAGCGACGCCTGAGTCTTTACTATGCTACCTCTGTGTAAAAGGTTATATCCATTGTGTCATGTCATGTCGCTATTCACCCCGTATCAATCAACATATCGATTGATTGACTTGTCTTGGCTACTGAACACGTGTTTAGATTGTTGTGTTTAAAATGTGGTGACTTTAACTTGTTTTTTTTCTCCACGTTTTACCGGGACAGCGGCGGGCGATGCGCTCTGCACCGGAGAAGCTGAGGAACCGCAACAAGGCCAACCAGCCCAACCCCGTCCAGGCCAGCCCCAGGACCCGGGTCAACCGCTACATCGGCCGTCTGATCGAGGCCAGGCAGACTGAGTCCGACACAGCTGACCTCAACTTCCTCACTCTGATGTACAAATGCTCAGAGCGAGAGCAGAGGGTGAGCTGAGGTCCCTAATATAGTCCCTTCTAAAGGTTATGTTATGTATGAGGGGATGCAGTGATCACAAATCATTACCCGCTTTGTCAATGATACGAACGGTGGCGTTCAGCAAGTGTCTTTAACTAATGAGTGACTGAGTCTAGTGTTCACTTGATGTTTCTCTTTTACAAACACATGCACACAAGATTGCTTCCGTTTTGGCTCAGTGGACAAAGCAAAGACATTAGTGAGCTTAATGCGAGCACATTTGTTTTATACCATATACTCTGTTTGTGTTTTATTGGCATAAAAATCTAAAACCTGAAATGTGACACCTACTGTATATCAAAGTAAAATGTGAATCAGCCAATAGAGGGCTGGTGTTAGCCCATATCGCTGACCCTGGACCAGCCTAACGCTCTCCCTATCTCGTGTCATGTAGTACCACCAGCTTCCTGATGAGTACTTCACCAGTGCCGTGGTCCTCTCCCTGATCCTAGCGGCCCTGTTTGGCCTGGTCTACCTTCTCATCATACCCCAGTATGAACACCTATTCACACTTATCTGTCTATTCATCTCTCTGTCTGTCTATCTTTCGGTTCATTTCTAGGCCATGCACATAACCATGTCAGTACTTTTCTACTGTATCTAAATGCGTCTGAATGCATATTTGCCTTATGTTTGTCATACATTATCTCCCCTTAATTGAGCTTTGTAAAGACACCATGAAATACTTTTAGGGAGCATCTTACACCATGCATAAAATGCCAAGTCGAGCCAGTATTAAGAACAGATCAAAACATAGAAGAGATGGCCACATTTGATCCTTTGGCATGTGATGGGCTGGTGCCAAAGTGAAAGGCTTGTGAGCCCTGTGTGTTTTATATGAGGAGGAGGGGTGCATGCTGTTAAGTTATGCTAAGCTAAATGAAGTGTCGATATAAGGAAATAGATTGATGTCGCATTGAAATGATAAGGGACAGATCTGAAATGACTTGGACAAAGAGTAGATTGCCTACAGATTTCTTATTGGCTTTTTAGATGGGATTTGCCTCCAGAATTGTCACATATTGCACTGTTCTGCATTAAATAGTCTTGTTGTCTATTGTCTATAGTACTAACTTATGTTTTCTTGTTTATTCGTCCAATTTCTTAGGGGTTTAGTCATTCTTGTCCTGCTGGTCTTCTGCATCTGTTTCCTAGTTGCATGTATCATGTACCTCTACGTCACTAAAGTACAGGTAAATACGTCTGCATCCTTTTTTTCCGAAGTTGGTTGTGTTTTTTTGCCACAAGAAAATATATATTTTACTAATGTATTCAGTGACTTCTTTGTTCTTCTCCCACTGGCCTCATATCAAATCTTAACTCAAACGTCTTTCATTTACATTTTTATGTGGAAGGAGCTTTTTTTCTGCTGACACAGCCTGAAGACTTAAAGCAGTTATGTGGAGCTGATTAAAAACAATGTGTGTTCTTTTTTCAGTCTCACGACTAGCTCTTAAGAAAGTACCATGTTTTGCAGTTAATCCCAAATGGCGAGCAGGTTCATTTAAGCTTTTATGAGGGGCCGACTTTTGCTAAAGGTTCCCTAGTTCTGGAACACTATTGTAATTACTTTTTTTTCCAGTTACTGGCCCGTTTCTTTTTAAATTTGCCTGCTAAGCACTCCCCGGTGGGCTTAGTGAGTTCGCTCTTCTCATCTCCCCCCGTAACGCACTTGTTTCTCCGTTGTCTCGCTCAGTGCTTTCCGGGGTGCCTCACCATCCAGATCCGCACGGCTCTGTGCATCCTCATCGTGCTCTTGATCAACGCCGTGGCCCAGGCCTGCGTGGTGAGTGGAACCACGTTACGGGAATCAGACAACGATCCGACACATCCATCATATGGCTCTCTCCAACCTTCTGGGAAACAACCAACCAAATGATGTTGTGCTTTTTTTATTTAACCTTAATGTATTCTGATTCGTCTCATCGAGGTTGAGCACCTCTTTTGCGAGAAGAGAGACCTGTGATTTTATTTATTTATTTATTTAAGTTTTTATCCAAAGCGACTTACAACGATCCATTATTTCAGGGCCAGTCTCCACTAGAGCAATCTGGCGTTAAGTGCCTTGCTCACGGGTCACAATGGTTACGGCGGGATTCAAACCCCTGACTTTCTGTGGCTACTGCCATGTTAACCGGGATCCTCAACCACCAGCGAGCATTAAAAAAACGTAAGCCTCGCCTAACGTGTCCCCCCTCCCTTTGCTCCTCCCCTCTGCCAGGTGGGCTGCATGCCCTGGGTTTGGGGGGGGTCCAGCGGCAACAGCAACAGCTCCACCGTGGTCCTGGATGAAGGGTCCGGTGGCGATGGCGGTGGCGTCGGCGGCGGCGGCGGCGGGGGGGACGCCAACCGGACTCTCGGAGAGCTGCCGTGCGACGGCGCCCGCTACGCCTTCCTGTCCTGCGTGGTGGGCATGCTGACGCTGGCGCTGTTCCTGCGCGTCTCCTGGGTGCCCAAGGTGGCTCTGACGCTGCTGCTGGCCGTGCTGTACGTCGCCGCGCTGGAGCTCAGTGGCTACCGCAAGATCGTCGGGTACGGCGTCCGCGCTGCATGTGTGTTTAGGCCTGAGCGTGTCCACTATGTGTGTGTGATTGAGTGGGTGTGTGGGTGTGATTGAGTGGGTGTGTGTGTTTGTGTGTGTGTTTGTGATAGTTTGTGTGTAGGTGGATGTGTGTGTGTGTGTGTGTGTGTGTGTGTGTGCGTGTGTGTGTGTGTGTGTGTGTGTGTGTGTGTGTGTGTTTAAACACTAAAACACACACACACTCTATCTCTCTCACAGCGTAAATGTCCTGGCACAGATTTATATTTTGTGAATGTATGGGTATTAGTTATTGTTAGTTATTGTCCTTCAGCAGAGAACAAAATTAAATGTTTGCATGCACACAAACGCGAATGCAGACACACACTCACAAACACAGACGCAAACACACACACACACACACACACACACACACACACACACACACACACACACACACACACACACACACACACAAACACGCCTATACAATTACATACACACTAATACATACACCTAGAATAAACACGCTTGTAAGTAAATAATAATTATCACCATTATCCTATGGGAAAAGAGAACAGATCCAGGCTGTCTTCCTGTCTATCTAGCATCATAGCCAATGATGTGTGAATACATGTCAGCCATGAAGCTGTCCATTTTTAACCAGAGTAGGAAAACAACATCACCCAGCGTTTACATGTTTCCCTCACTGCAATCTTCACTGAGTTGTACTTTGCACTACTCAGAGGAAATGCTTGTGGTTACATCACGTACATCCGCGTTTCCATCATCTTTCATCAGAGGCCTTAATGGGGAAATATGGGATGGTGGATTGGGTTTGGTGAATAAGTTGGTATCATCAGAATCAGAAATACTTTATTGATCCCAAGGGGGAAATTGGGTCAAGTTACAGTTGCTCCCATTCTAGAATAGAACTATAGATAAGCATAGAAAGATTATAAGAACTAGGAAGTATGAAAAAATCTGCATTATACTACAATATAGGCCTATAACAAAACAATAATATAATAATACAATATATACTACAATATATACCCACATTGTAAATATTAATGCTGAGAAATGGGATCAATAAATGAATGTACAGTATAACCATATGCAGTCTTGGTGCCAGTAGTATTGCATAGTTGAAATATTGATTATTGCGGAATAAAGTAGTTGGGGTTGGAGTACTGGTAGCTAAAGGACCAGGGTCAATATCCCAGTGTCAGTTGTTGCTTGTTGTTAATACTTTATGAATGAAGAGAGGGCTGAATCAGCCATTTTATTTGCTTGTGTCTCTGCCTACATTTCTAAAGACTATTTGCTGTTGGTAAAATGTAGTAAGGAAGCACTGTCTTAGTTTTCCCCCTCCCAACCTCAGGTCACCCCCGTTCTTCTCTAGTTGTCCGAATGGTTTGGTCCAGATTAGATTGATTCTGAGATGTGAACATAAGTACAGGTATACAAATATAGGTATTCTAAGGTGGATGATTCTGCTACACTGTCTCAATGAGATAAATGTTGAGTTCCCTGAGGTGCTGGAAGCCTTTCCATGGCTAACCTCTCACCCAATCAGGGTTCCACGCTTGTCTCCATACCGCTAACCTCAGAGGAGAAGATGACTGTGTTTCAGGAACCTGAGGCACTGGGGCGACTGTTGTGGAGCTCTGCATTTTCGGATACTGTATTTTTTAAAATGTCCCACTCGTTTGCCCACAGGTCTAGTTAGAACAATGCTTTGTTTTCACAAAGTATAATATCGGCTGCAAATACTCTATTGAAAATATTTATGTTGAATTTTGTGTTTCGTCTGCGTCTATTCTTTTATCTCTCGTTTCTCTCTCTCTCTCTACATGGGGTATTGTTGCCGAGCTGTACTGGTAATCTTGGTTTCATTTTGGTTTTCCCTGGTTGGATATATGTTGCATTCATACTGCTTCATTCTGAATGCCTCAGAATACACCCAGAGGTCCTGGTTACAGGGCTGCTCTCAAAGTCCAGGGTGATGTTTTTATTGACATTTTTTTCAGAAGGCTAATGCACATTTTCCAACACTAGACCGAGCATGACTCATCCAACTCCGGGCAACGTTTTATTTATAGTTTGTGTGTGTGTTTTGTGCGTGTGTGGGTTTTTTACAAAAGAAATGTGAGCTCATGAAAAATGTGTTTAACTACTTGTTCAAAACATGATTTATTTGCTGAATAAATATCCTGTATGTTGTAAAGGCCTCCTGTCCTCCTCCTCATCACTAACGTCACCCGTCTCCACCGGTGCTGACACGCTGTGTGTTTGTCTCTCCCACAGCGGGGGGTCCCTCTACGTCCGCGGCTGCGAGCCCATCCTCTCCCTGCTGCTGTTCACCAGCGCCCTGGCCTTCCACTCCCGGCAGCTGGACCTCAAACTCCGCCTGGACTTCCTGTGGGCTGTGCAGGTCAGGATAACCTGTGTGTGTGTGTGTGTGTGTGTGTGTGTGTGTGTGTGTGTGTGTGTGAAAGAGCCTGGATGGATATGTGTATTTGAAATGTGTTTTTGTTTTTGTAAGGTTAAACCTGTGGTTGTACCTGTGCCTGCCAAATAAATTACTGTTGGTTTAGAAAGAAACAATTTATTTATAACTTAAGAGGGCCGGTACATCATGACGTCACATGGCAATGATCGCTTCCATTTTGGAAGTTATTGTGTTGGTCTTATACTTTTGTGGTTATTGTTTAGTAATTAATTTTGAAATGATTTCTCATTATGGGAAGACATTGTTGTGTTTGAAACCACCACAGCATTTCTCATGCAAGACAAAAAGTTTTTATGAGCAAAGGTTACATTGACTTAGGATTTTAAACTATCGAGTCCCCTGGTGCAGTATCGCCAACACAAAAGCCCATGGTGCATACTGATGTATAAGCCCTATAGTACACTAGAACATTATGTTGTGCAATGTAGTCCTTTACTGACCTCATGTGGTTAAAAGTGAGAATTGTAGCTGACGTTTGTGTGTGCGTGTGTGCTGTGTGCATGCATGTGTGTGATTGTGCGTGTGTGTTCATATGTGTGTGTGTGTGTGTGTGTGTGTGTGTGTGTGTGTGTGTGTGTCTGCGTGCGTGTGTGTTTGTGCGTGTTGGTGCGTGCGTGCATGCGTGGGAATGCATGTGTGTGTGTGTGTGCATGTTTGTGTGTGTGTGTGTGTGTGTGTGTGTGTGTGTGTGTGTTTGCATGCGTCCACGTGCCTGCGTGTTGGTGCGTGCGTGCATGTGTGTGTGTGTGTGTATCCCGACAGGCGGAGGAGGAGCGGGACGGCATGGAGAAGGTCAAGCTGGACAACAGGAGGATCCTCTTCAACCTGCTGCCGGTCCACGTGGCCCAACACTTCCTGCTGTCCAACCCCAGGAACATGGTGAGACACCAGGACCCCACAAACAGACATGCAGACAGGGACATCCCTGCAGATAGACGGACACACATTCTTTATGGTAGACCGCCTGCCAGATAGGCAGGCAAACAGATCCATCCACACCAACAGCCAGACAACGCAGTCAGACGGACAGACAGACAAAGCCGGCAAAGAGGCAGTAGGTCAATCTACAGACAGACAGAAACACAGAGAAAGACAGATTGGCAGACCGCCAGAGGAGAGGATGACATCCACTGTCCTGTAGAGAGTTAGCTCTGGCATGTCATTCCTCACCGTTCATAACCTTGTTCTGCCCCTCCCCCTTCAGGACTTGTACTATCAGTCCTACGCACAAGTGGGTGTGCTGTTCGCCTCCATCCCAAACTTCAACGATTTCTACATCGAGCTGGACGGCAACAACATGGGAGTGGAGTGCCTGAGACTGCTGAATGAAATCATCGCTGACTTTGACGAGGTGCGAAAGATGTTATAATATCGTTTTATCAGTTACTTTGGAAGTTGATTTTGTCCTGTCCGGTCAATGTAAACATGCTTGACTGTTCCAGCTCATGGATAAAGAGTGCTATAAAGACATAGAGAAGATCAAGACCATTGGAAGCACCTACATGGCAGCTGTGGGTCTCCTTCCCACCATTGGTACAAAGGTATCATTTCCGCCCCCGTGTGTGTGTGTGTGTTTGTGCGTTTGTGCCTGTGCCTGTGCCTGTGTGAATGTATGTGTGCTAGGCTACTTGTGATTGATTTAGTTACAGTATGAAAAAGCATACAGTTACTATGAATAATTTTGCGGGACAGTGTGTTCATGCTCTTCACACTCCTCCTCTTTAGGCTAAGAAGTCCGGGTACGACCACCTGAGCACCATCGCCGACTACGCCATAGAGATGTTTGATGTTCTGGATGAGATCAACTATCAGTCGTACAATGACTTTGTTCTTCGTGTGGGTGCGTATGTCAATGTAGTGATCAGGCCGTTTACAAAGTATATCTATGGAGTCAAATCAGTGCCATAAGTTTTTGGAGCATGCAGCAAAGTACTTTAAAGGTTTCTGCGAGCACAAAATACGTATACCAGTATACTATGCTCCATATTTGTAGAACTGCCTGTTGTTCTTCCTTTCAGCCAAAGAGGGCGCTGATGTTTCTATCTGGCATTTACATTTTTTGTATAAATTTAGTGTTTGTGTTTGTGTATGGGTTTGTGCGTGTGCGCATGTGTCCGTGTGTGTGTGTGTGTGTGTGCGTGTGTATGTGTGTCTGTGTGTGTTTGTGTGTTTTGTGCAGGTATCAATGTGGGCCCCGTGGTGGCAGGGGTCATCGGAGCCAGGAGGCCCCAGTATGATATCTGGGGGAACACGGTGAATGTGGCCAGTCGTATGGACAGCACTGGAGTCCCTGGGAAGATACAGGTAGTTATACACACATTGCTTCTTTGATCTATGTCATCTACAAAAACAATGAGTAGAATTAATGGGAAAAGCTGATGTGCAACCTATTGCTTACGACTGTAGTGGCATATCATACAACATTCCTATTGAATATCAGGATATCATCCATTTATTCATGAATATCTGCCCCCTAGAGGAGAGCATTCAATGAAGGGGACTTTAAAGCCAATGCTGTCTTCATTACAACCCTTTTCTTAAAGGTGACATATTATACCACCAGGTGTGAGTGTGATTCGCCGTTACAAGCCGTTTTGAAAATCTGCCTCTTCTGACATCACAATTGGACGTGTCCACCTAGATGTATGACGGATAGATGTGCAACGTTTGCTAAAGTCCACTGGGTAGGCTGGTGGACTGATCTATCCAGCACACATCTAGGTGGACACGACCACTTGTGATGTCAGAAGAGGCCAATTTTCAAAACGGATTGTAACGGCTAATCACACTCACACCTGGTGATATAATATGCCACCTTTAATGTGTTCTCTTGTGTTTCAACACGGTGAATTCCCTTGTCTGCAGGTGACCGAGGAGGTGTACCGCATGCTGAACACCAACTACGACCTGGTGTGCCGCGGCAAGGTCAGCGTCAAGGGCAAGGGCGAGATGCTCACCTACTTCCTGGAGGGCAAGGTGCAGGGCGTCGGCACGGCGACCACCTCCTCGGTGATGCGCTCCGTCAGCCTGGCGCGCCGGATACACTCGTGCGGCAAGGCCAGCGTCCAGACCAACCTGGAGAGCGTGTCCTCCATGGCCAGCCTCACCGTCCACTCCGCCATCGGGGGGAGCAGCGGGCAGCTACCGTCCTTCGCCGCCGGGGGCAACAGTAGCGGCAGCAGCCCCGGTCCCGCCAGGGGCCTGCCGTCCACCTGCGTGTCCGTGGTGGACGAGGACGAGGAAGAGGAGGGCCCGGGGAGAGGGTCAGACGGCGTCGGAGCCAAGGCGGTCGTGGTGGAGATGGTCGGAGATGGGGCGGTGTAGGTGTGTAAGGGGGGGGGGGGGTCGGGGGGTGGTTGGGAGGTGCTGAACATGTTCTGAGCTTGAAAACAACTGGTGGAATACCGTGGTGTGGTGAGGAGAGAGGAAATATGCAGATGTATTCTGTTGCCACTGCCTCTTTGTACAGATGATTCAAGAGTGTTTTTTTTTCTATCTAAGACTGCCCTGGTCTCTTTCTATCTAAGACTGCCTAGCTGCAGTTTTGAGAATTTCCACTTTTTTTTGCAGGACGTCAACACAAAAATGAAATGATTAGGCAAGAGGTAATCTGTGGATCTCAAATAAGAATCTTTTGGTTTTGTAACATGCTATAGACCAGAGGATGGGGTTTGTGGCTTGGGCGTGGCATTCAGGTGTACTGTAGTCGCCTCTGTGTATGTACAAACTTCTCAGAAGGCATACCTGCAACCGAGTAATACACAAGACACATCAAGCTATCGCTTTTGTACTGTTTGTTCTCTCTCTATTTATGCCAAGGATACATTCCATCGATTGCAAAACATGAGTCATGTTACTACTTTTGTGTTTGTATGTAAGCATGCATGTGTGTACTTGTGTGTGTGTGTGTGTGTGTGTGTGTGTGTGTGTGTGTGTGTGTGTGTGTGTGTGTGTGGCATATGCACGAGTGTGCTCTGCAATGAAATAGCACAAGGTACTGTCTTTTTTTATACTAACAATATAGAGCTCTCTTTGGATAATTTAAGCTTTTAAACACGCAAATCAACAGTGCATGGCTCTCCAACGTTGGATGGCCACAGGAGGCAGTACCACTTTGCAACAGGATGTTCTCTGATGGGTTAATAGTTCAGACTGAATGTGCACTGCCTCTGCAGGACAAGAGAGGGAATGGTTTGGTGTAATTATAGTATTTGGGTTCAGCCAGATTTTTTTTTTTTAGAAGTACTTAAAAGACTTGCAGTCAAGTAAAAACTAAAGTATTTTTATCTTCGATTTAAAGTGGGCGAGAGAGAGTTGTGCAAGCCCTAGGCAAGTATTACCACTGAAAAATAATTTCCAATGCATTTATTTATCGTCTATTTTTGATCATCATGAGCGCAACAAGGAGTAGAAAAACAGACACCTGTTATTGTTATCCACCAGGGGGAAATCACTTCCAAGTATTGATCAACGACTGACTGTGTCTTCTAGTATGCCCAGTTCTACGCAGTGTTCCTCTGTTGAGTCAAGCCCATATAACATGTATTCGAAAATGCTGAAAGATCCATGACGCTACGCAGAGACATGCGTCGCGACGTGCATTTTCAAAAACGTGCTGTGCGTCGAAATCGAAAGAGAACACTACCTAAATCTTCAACTGAGACGGACAGGCATGGGGCCGTTGCTTTGAGGACACAGTGGGAAGCACAGGACAGGGGGTCGTGGGGGAAGGTGATGTTGTGCTGACCGAGGGAGCAATGCCTTCTGCTGTAGACGACTGTGATGCTATGGTAACACTAGTTAATGCCAAACCTGGACTGTTGGTAAGTAGTGCTAGAGTAATGTGGCACCCAGAGGAAAGGCTCCCCTACAGCCGGCTTACACACAACACACACATGCAGGCACCCACACACACACGCACACAAGCACACAGACCACACACACAAACACACAAGCACACACACACACACACACACCAAATAAGCACACATACCACAACCACAAGCATACAAATGCCAAGCGGGGCATTCATCAAGAAACTAATTTCCTACACTACCCCAGTTTCACTACCCTCACATCCACCACCCTCACAGTCACTACCCTCACATTCACAACCCTCAAATTCACCACCCTCACATCCACCACCCTCACAGTCACTACCCTCACATCAACCACCCTCACATCCTCTACCCTCACATTTATTAGACTGACATCCACCACCCTCACATTCACTATATCCACTACCCTCATATCTAAATCTCCCACATCCACTATCCTCACATTCACTATATCCACTACCCTCACACTGAAAATACGGAAGCTCTAAGAATGCAGCAGGTGAGGTGAATAACTGATTTACGTTCAACCTCTGGAAATCAACGGTATGCCTATACATTCATACATTTTCTAGAGGCCACAGACCTACCGGTGCATGTCTTTTAACTACTGTAGTCTCTCAGGCCGCAAACTCTCTAGCTGGGGAGCTGTATGTTCTTTTCTATGATCGATGACCATGGGGTTTTAAGCTAGGTCTTTTGGAGGTAGCCTCCAAGGTATGTGCCGCCGGAGATAATATTTGCTTATTCTAGAACTTTTTCTTGAAAGTGTACATACAACCTGGTTGGAGTTTTTTGCCTTATTAAACAATAAGCTTACAGTGATTGAAACATGCCTTTTTAGATTATATTCTCTTTGATATAAAGACTATACTTTTTTTGTAAATAGCCAAAAAAGCTGTAAACTTTGTTGTATCTTGTACAGTGTAAAGTTGGGTTATTTAATATTTTGTAATAAATTCAATATTGGTGTACAAAATGTCAAGCTGTTTGTGGGTGGTTTGTTAAAGTTAAACTTATTCCTGGAATGGTCTACGTTTGAAGTGTCTGCGGAGAACACCTGGGGACGATTTGCTTTCAACTAGAATCCTCCAATCCCTGCTTAAACACCTGTAACACCACCACCTTAAACACCACAACTTTAACACCTGGGTAACATTTTAGTGATACACAGGAAATTGCTACCGTAGTCTATGGGTCAACATACAGACACGGCCATGTGTCTTGGACCGAGCAGAGCCCATGAGTTCTCTTTAGTGGGACGTTTGTCAGAGTTCGATCCGTGTTAAGTCTCGGCCTGTGCAATCATTTTCTGAGGCAAGTGTATATGCCAATCATATACAGACTAATACATACACCAACAATAAGTATACCAGCATGGCCATGCACACACATCTTGAGGGGCAAAGGCTCAAACAAATGAAGACGACCCCTCGCCCCCTTCTCTGAAATTTCTTTCTCTTGGATTTTCCAACCAATCACAAAGCAAAATTATTAATTAAGTTGTATGACTGATGCAGTTTGTTTATGTTATATATATTAAGCATTGTATTTATATAAACAACATCCTATGCAGCAGTACAAACTACAACAATATTATTATTCAAAAGTATAAATATTCAATTTTTATGTATTTTGTTGACCGGACACCTCAGCCAATTAGGGCAAAGGGGCAGTGGCCTGGGTCACTGTGGCGACCCCCTCTTGCACGTGCTTGTATACTAGTAAAATAAATAAATAAAATAAAATCATCACTAACATATACACCTCTGGACACACACCCACATAGTGCCCTGTCACTCTCAATCACAGCCCTCAGCAAAAGCCATCAGATCCAGACGTCTTCTTGTCAATCAAGCATCAATGATTTGATGTGTTACAGAGAGGAAAATGAAATATCTTATTTCCCTATTATATTAATTTACATATTTTACTTCCAACGTAATTTTTATTTTATTAATGTATTTCATTTCACCAAAATCCCTCACTTTGTTTTTATTATAAATGAGTGTTATTATATCGTTTTCTTGTGCCCTCTGGTGGCTTCGTAGTGTATTCTTGCTCTCGTAGCCGGTTAGTTTAGATCTATGTGATGAGAGGTGAGTAACGTTCGCAAGGGTAGAGACACTTAGATTATATGATTCATAAAATACATGTTTCATTGGATGATTTTGTTTGTGATTGTTCTACCCAGTTGAGAGGTATGCAAACTAGTCACCTTTCGGCGAAAGGTGAAAAAAAATTTTTTTTAAACAAAATTGGCCACTTGTGTGATTCGTGGAGATCCATTGAGAAAACATTGGGGTGGGGGGGTCTACACAAGAGTTGTTCAAAAGTTTCAACCATGCAACCAACTATATCATTCATTTGTTCACTTAATTTGTTATTATCGTTGTGCAACCAGGACTCTCGTATCGCAAGTTGTTTAATGAGAACACAATTCGGTGTTTAGCTAGGCTAGTTGCACACGTCTTTTTTATGTAGACTAGCCTAATCAAGGCCTGCGGTTCGATTAATACTTTTCTATTAGATGTAGGTACCCAATTAGATGTAGGTACAGCATGGCCTTTTCATGCATTTTAATTGCCCATAGATAGGCTACACCAGCGGTCCCCAACCACCGGGCCATTCAGATCTTAGCAGATCTTAGCTAGATTCCTGACCGGGCCTATGGCCGGCGGCGGAACCCCGACCGCGGAGCCCCCCGGCGGCGGAGCTAAGATCTGAATAGGCCTATTAGCCCCAGCTTGATGTTTCGGATCTTAGATTATGCTAGGTGAAAAGTTTGGACCCCTGGGCTACACTATCCATTGGAAATTGACACAAGTGGCCGTGTCCCAATTCAGGGGTTGCATCCTTCGAAGGACGCATTTGAAGACCGCATACGTCACAGCGGCGCGTCAAGTGCTGTCCCATTTCGAAGGCTCCTTCGAATGCGGCCGAGATATGCAGCCTTCGTTTCCCGGATTTGAAGGACGCATCGGATGCATCCTTCACGGCCCAACGTATCCCAACATTCATTGCGCGTTGGATATTTTTTCAGAAATGGCGCGGAGAGAGCGGAAGCAGCAGCTGCAGCGAATACATATTTAATGACAAAACTATGTAAAAACATTTTTTTTATATAAATGTAAGGTTGGGACCATTTTAAATATGTAAATTTATTGTCAAAGTTTAATTACATTAACGCTAGACATATAACGTTAAACTAATTAACGTTAAGCCAACGTCCTCTCTTCCTCTTCACCCGCCGGCTCCGGCGGTGAATCTTCTCCCACTCCTCCAATAAAAGATAAAACATAACCAATAAAATGATCATTTCTGGCTCCATATATCTCCTCCACTGTCCGGTTTGAACCGCAGCTGTCAGGGTTGCTAGGAGACAGGAGCGGCGCGTGGTCACGCAAGGTAAAGGACGTTAACGGCTGGTTGCGCAATCCGGAAATGCTCCGTAGGCTAGACCGTCCCATTCCACAACGCTCGTTCGGCCTTCGATGCAGCCTTCGCGGTCTACGAAGGCTGCATCCTTCGAAGGACGCATCCTTCGAAGGATGCAACCCCTGAATTGGGACACGGCCAGTTTCTCGTCGGTGAGTTCGCCTTAGCACTACAGGCATCATGCACTTGGCACGTGATCAGACCACCAGCTCGGTCCTTGGAGTTGTTGGTCGTAGCACATTGAGACTAGTGTCGCGGTCAGTCGACCGCCTATTTATTTTTGTTCTCCAAACGGCTCACTGTAAGTTCACCTCCGCACAAGTCTGTGCGCTGTGCGCGCCCTGCTGGTTAATCTGCTATCCTCTTTCTTCCCCCCCCCCCCCCGCCTTCACTGCTTTGATATGAAAAATGGCTGAGGCAGGTGAGTGCTCCGAATCAAGTCGAGTATTTCAGGCCAACTGGTAAAGGAGTGTCACGGCTTTTGTAACATTTTAGTTGTAATATTCCCTTGTGATACATTTTAGCTGTAATACTCTCACATAGCCACATAAAGCAGCACCGAGCATAGTTTAGAGGTAATTTCCCCTCAGAATCGCCAGAGGGCAGCACTGAGCACAGTTGACAAATTAGGCAGTAATACTCTCACACAACCTCAGAGGGCAGTACTGAGCACATTTAACAAATTAGGCAGTAATACTCTAACACAACCTCAGAGGGCAGTACTGAGCACATTTAACAAAGTTACAACATTTACACATAGGGGCAGCAACGGACACACAGAGGAATTCGGCCGTTTCTCAATTCGCGTTCTCGTGCGTTCTCGTGTACTTGCGTTCTCGATAAACGTCATCAGTGGTAGCCCAAGCACTGTTCCAATTCCAAGTACGCGAGAACGCGAGTACTGTCGTAAAACCCGGAAGTGTTCTCGATGCGTTCTCGATGAGGCCGTTCTACCGAGGATGCATCGGAGGTGACTCGTGTGGACTTGGGACCGTTAAATATCCCAGAATGCATCATCGAGTCCGCTGCTGTTCCAATTGCAGGTGCGTACTCGCGTTCTCGGAAGTCCGTACTTGAAAGTCCGGACTTGCCAAGTACGTACTTCCAAGTCCGCGAGAACGTAGTCCGCGTACTTGGTATTGAGAAACGGCCGAAGTGAGTAAGTTTTTAGAGCCGTAGAAGAAGTTTACTTTTACCTGTTTATAAAAATCAACAGCTGAACAGAGGCGAGCAGAATCTCTCGGCGGCGTATCCTAGATGCCAAGCTTAGAGACGCTCCGCGCGTGTTATATACCATTCCCCTCCTTTTGTTTCATAGACGATAGACCAAAACCTTAACCAAATAAAGTGAGTTAAAAGCGATCCTGTCTCGGCGGCCTTTCCTGGACTAAAATATCATAACACTTTCAAACACACAAACCATAAAGCCTATGGACGCCTCGGGACGGACTAGTCAACGCGCTGCGGCATCACACTATGGAAGCATATATGTAGTAAAATTAAAATAGCAATGCAATTTGCAATTTGCAATTCAATAAGTCATTACATTGTGCAATTGACAATTCATTATGCAATTTAATAATGTAATTTGTAAATACGTTATTCAAAGTGTATTTTAATATGCTAAGTGAAAATGAAATCCTCAATAAAATTTGCAAAAGTTATAACAATAAAAATAGAATAACATTTTGTCAAATTTTTTGAGTTCCTTTATTCAAATTGAAAAGCTATAGCGTCCCCGTGATTGCAATGCACTTCGCCACGCTCCGTGTGTTGCAAAATTCAAATGACATTTCAATCCGCAAAATACTTTGCAAATCGTTTTGCAAAACGTATCAGCTAATCGCGTCTGGGGGGGAACTTACGTCACTTGCTCGTCAGACCAGCTGATCATCCACGCACATTGCAATTTATTTATTTATTTATCCCGCAGCAGCTGCCAGACCGTCTTTTCCGCCATTTTCAGTTATAATTACGTAAACTCAGGCAAACCATAGACCTATTAAGAGTCAAATCTGGCACAATGCTAGGCATAGAAAATAAATTGCAACGTGCGTGGATGATCAGCTGGTCTGACGAGCAAGTGACGTAGTCCCCCCCCCCCCAGACGCGATTGGCTGATAAGTTTTGCAAAACGTTTTGCAAAACGATTTGCAAAGTGTTTTGCGGATTGAAATGTCAATCCGTTATGATGCTTCAAATGAGACATGCCCTCAGGGTTCATAGGTCATTAGCTCAGTTAAGGGTCCACTGAAATCTCACATACATGGTGGTGACTAATCTTTGCTTGAAGCTAGATATTAAATCTGTTCTAATCTGTGCAAACGGCAGAAACCAATGTATTCCTTTGAGAAGATGAACTTGGAAAACAGGGTATTACACCTTGAACCAGAGCAGGGGCCCACAATTATAAGTATAAACACATTTTATTACTTCAGTCATGATTCTCCATAATAAATAAACTAAAGAGCATTAAACCGTAAAAAATAGTAACGTTAATTTTACTAAACAGTATTATAGCCAATGAATTGTTTTCATAAAACAACAAACAACAGACGTTCTTCCACAAAGGGCCCGGGTTCAAAGGTCAAAAGTCTTTCAGCACGCTGGTGAGACGCGTCATCTTCTGCTCCATGGCTCTCTTGGTACACTCCGTCTCTTCCAGCAGCATGCGCATCTCCTCTTCCACCTGAATCACCTTACCAAACACACAGACGCACACCGGCTTGTGAAGACCACTTCAATAACACCTAACGTCCGCTACCTGGGAGGCGTGTTGCCGGCGCCCTACCTTCTGATTGGCTCGTTCTATCTGCTTCTGCTTGTCGCTGGCTAGCCGTAGCAGCTCGGCGTGATGGGAGGCCTGCAGGGATTCCAGCTGTCGACGAAACGCGTCGTCCACGCTGCGCAGCTTGTCGACCGCAGCTCTAGAAGAGAATGAAGGGCGACGCCAGGATTTAGACCTGATGCAAGATGTTACGGGGTTTACGAATCACCTTGAGTCAACGAAAGCACACACTTTGAGGCTTTTGAAGCCACAGTTGTGATCTACTTTGTCTGATTGAAGGGACACGTTCCACATATCGATCGCTCACCAGAAACTGACACCACAGCAACATACGTGATTCTTGGCAGGATTCTATCAAATGACCTTTTTATCCATCCTATGCATTTCTCTTGTTTTGTATGGTCAAAAACAGCTTGTCATTAATTCTGATAAAATCGTTGTTTTATCTAGTTCATTTTTCATGTATCAGCTTCTTTGTTTAAGCTCAACCGTTTCCACGTGAGAATCCTATCGGACATAAAGCGATATGTACTGTAAATAGTGGACATAAAGCGATAGGTACTGTATATAGTGGACATAAAGTGATATGTATTTTATGTAGTGAACATAAAGTGATATGTACTGTATGTAGCGGACATAAAGCGATATGTATTGTATGTAGTGAACATGAAGTGATATGTTTTGTATATGGTGGACATAAAGTGATGATGTTTTGTACAGTATATAGTGCTTCGCTTCGTCCACAAGGGGGCGTACTTATGAGCCTCTGCTGCCTTGTCTCGGTCCTCCAGCAGCAGGCGCTCCTTGGCGTCAAAGTTGTCCTTCATGCGCATCACCTGCCCCTCCAGCCGAGACAGCAGCCCCGCCTTCTCCTGCCACTTCTTATTGGAGGAGCTAGAAGGGGGAGGAGACACAGGACGAGGGCTGATGGTGAAATGAGTGCCTAGCTCTCGTTACCCTCAAAAAACTTTAAGTGTTTCATACAGTCTCAAAATAAGGGAATCCCTCCCCTTAAGGCAGCGGTTCCTAACCTCTCCCCCATTCTTAGCTCTGCACTTTTTTGCTAAAATATTTGTGCATACACATAACACATTATTTAAACCCAATCGACATTTCGCTGTAATATCAATCAGTCATCGCACCGCACTAAGTGATTCAAAGCAGGCATCAAAATGAACTCTGGTTGTGTGAACAGGACAGTTTGTTGTCATTTCTCTTGAACAAAAAAATCAGCCAAAATCGATGGGTATCATCCCCGCACACGATCAATAACCTGCCTGTGAACGTCTCTGAGCTCGTCCAGCTCCAGCTCCCGCTCCGCCAGCTGCTGCTTGAGCTGCTCCTTGCGCAGGGTGAGCTGCTCCATGCGGTCGCGGAGCTCAGCCAGCGCCGCCGCCTCCTCCTCCAGCCGCCCCTGGGAGCTCTTCTGGGCCTGGGCCGCCTCCTGGCACTGCCGGCGGCTCTGCTCCTCGCGCTCCTGCAGCCCCTGGAGCCCGGCAACGGTCAGACGGGGCGAAACATCGCAGATGAAACATACAAGTCCAACATTGTAACAGAAACGGAAGTTGTAGTTCATGTGCTGGGGACATTTTTTTTTAAAACTTGATGTAATGAAACACGTGACCCTTGTTAAAATAAGTCACTTTAAATCCAAAACCAGAGTGTGCATAGTAATTAAAATACACAGATAAATGACAAAACACTGAAAAAAGAAGACTATAACACCGAGATAGATAGATCTACTACAGAGCAACAGTAGCGAACAGCTGCAGGCCCAGTAGTGGCGTGCGTTAGCCCCGCCCCTGACCTCTTTCAGCTGGCGGATGGTTGCCGTCTGGTCATCGATGATCTTGGCTTTGATCCGGAGGCCGTCACCGTCCTGCTCGCTGTGCTTCCTCTGCGTCTCCAGCTCGGTGGCCAGCACCTCCAGCCTGGCCTCCAGGCGCCCGCGGTCCTGAGCCAGCGACGCCCCTACGGACAGGAGGTGGTCATGTGACGAGCTCTCTCTGCAAAGCTCAGCCCTGTGTCTGTGTGTGTGTGTGTGTGTTTAAAATAACCACTAGGTGGTAGCATTTCATGTGCAACTAGCTGCATGGTGTCAGCCGGTGTGTGGAAAGGGAACTTCATTATCGTGTGTCAAAGATGGCAGGTTCAACATGAAAACAATTTCTACTAGCCCTCAATCAAAGTTGTAATTGTCAGTGTTTGAACCTAAAATCAAAGACTTCACATGTTAAATATTATATTTCAGACAAATACATACACCTCAAAAGACATCAACTGGCAAAATTGGCACGTGCCTTTACCTTGTGTCAAATAACGAACACTGGAGGATTTCTTTTATGCAACACATTTTTTTTTTATCACTGCCACGATCGGCACAGTTAGAACGTTTTACTGTTCAGAAGGGACTGTTCCCTGGCACTGGCCCTGGGCGCCCCCCCTGTGGCCCCCCTCTGTGGCCCCCCTCTGTGGCCCCCCTCTGTTGATCCCTGGGGGGGCCTCCCCCTACCTTGCTGGGCCAGCTCCTGGCCCCAGATCTTCCTCTCAGCCCTGAGGCCGTCGATGACCGACTCCTGGGCAGTGAGCTGGGAGAGCAGCCGCGACTTGTCCTTCTTCAGCAGCTCCAGCTGCAGGCCCAGACGCCGGGCCTGCTCCGCCTCCGCCTCCAGGGAGAGCACACGGCCCTGTACACACACACACACACACACACACACACACACACACACACACACACACACACACACACACACACACACACACACACACACACACACACACACACACACACACACACACACACACAAAAACATACAAAAACATTATGGTGAAAGAAAGACAAACCTGTATAAAAAATTCAGGGCTCATGTTACGACTTATATATATTCAAAATGTGTTTAAATATTTCAATTGAGAATTAATATTATAAAGATAAATATTTATAGATATTTCAGAACAGAGTGGATAACAGCAGGAAACCAAATAATTGAAAAGCCTCAACATAATATAATTTAAAACAACATCAAACACTGATCCAAAGGAGAGGTCATGTTTGATAAAGGGCACCTTCAACTCCTGGACAGCCTCTTTCTTGGCGTGGCTGAGCTCGGAGAGGCGTCTCTTCTGCTCCTTCGCCATGGCCGTGAGCTCCTGCACCAGAGAGGACGAACGCCTCTCTCTCTGCCCGGTCTGGGCGAGCGACTCCCTGTTCTGAGAGAGCTCGGTGCTCAGGTAATCACATGCTTCCTTCACCTGCGGAGGGCAATTTAAATAGCTGTCGTTTGAGTGTGAATTGTTAGACAGGCCATGGCCGTCTCCGTCCGCTGTAAGGGAGTGAAATGCTCTGTGAGAGTGTTTTCGAGCTGACTGCTCCCCTGCCTCGGTCGGAGCCCATTTGGATTTTAGACGGCTGCCAGCTCATTTCTGACCAATTAGGGCATCTCTTCCTCTGATTACTTCGGGGAAACTATCTCACCATCTTGTTTAGATTCAAAATCTTGCTCTCTTCCGGGCTTTTCTGCTCTCTCTTTCCAAGTCTGCTCTCTCTTTCCAAGCCTTTCTTTTAACTTTAAGAGTTAAATAAAAACGCAAAAAAAATGTCACAGTGTCACTTCAATAGGGATTTCATGAGTGAATGCAGGTTTTTGAATTTGAATACAGTTTTGCCGCCAGATGTAGGGATAGTGTAGAGAGCGTGCTGGGAGACAATTACATTTCCTTCAGGGGCCAAATTAAAACTGTAACGCGAAGAAACATTGATTTATTCAGTTCATCTCGAGAACTCGCCTTCAGAGACCAAATCTATCTGCAGTGAAACTATCCTGGTTTGATCTTAAGACTTTTAGCATCAGGTGGAATTGAAAAGTAAGCCCAGCCAGATGGAGGTCAACATCAAAGCGTTCTCCTTTGTTGTCGTTACTGGAGGGCGACGTCATGACGACGACACCATTCCTCCAATGGGAGGCTGAGAAAGACTCAAAGGTGACATAGTCCGACGGGACTCATCTATCCGTCATACATCGAGGTCGACACGCCCACTTGTGATGTCAGAAGAGGCAGATTTTCAATTTTTTTCCCAATAACATAAATGGATCCTGTTCCCAAATCCCATCAGTCCTACCTCGGAGAAGCGGGCGGACTCGATGGTGAGTGCCATGCGGAACTCGTCCTCCAGGGCGGCGTACTGGCTCCGCCCCGCCGCCAGCTTCTCCTCAAGCTCCGCCTCCCGCTGGGCGTGTCTCTGCTGGACCGACGCCACCTCCGCCGCCACCGCCTGGCGGAACTCCGCCCCGCCGGGTGTCAGCCGTGACGCCAGCTCCTTCCTTTGAAAAGAGGAAAGGTTATCGCGTTTGCCAGCGAGCAAGGCGGCAAATGCTAATGCGGTAACCTATACTAAACAGATTGGAGTTAGTTTGTTTTTCCTGCTGTCGGGGGGAGAGGAACGTGTCATGAATAAAGATGGTCAATCGTGTCATTCTGGAACAAGGTAAACTGTTTGCTTGAGTGTCTCTGCAACACTGTCAATAATATGCAGGCACTCTAAAATTAAGAAATCTTTTGTTCCGGCTCATGACAACAAAGTGAAAGACACAGTCCATATCTTATGAAAACAATGTCAAAATTTCAATCTCAGTCTCGGATCTTTGTCAGGTTCTCATGAAGATCCGGATGTGATGAAAACGTGGAACACCTGGGGAGCGATATAAAGTGTGCAGCCTCTTCTCTTTCAAAAGTATTGTTACCATACTTCTTTGATCGATAAACCACATGACATTGAATCTACAATGCTTCTATTTTTTATTTTATTAGTAACTTTGCCTTTATTTTCTCACTTTCTAAAATGCATTTTTTTTAACTCTGCCTTTCTAAAATGTTTTTTTTTTTAACTTTGCCTTTATTTTCTATCTATTTTACTTTTTACTTATCTATTATTTTCTTTTATTGTATGACAATGTTTATATGTGAAGCACTTTGAGTCTGCCTTGTGTATGAAAAGTGCTATATAAATAAAGTTGCCTTGCCTTGCCTTGCCTTGCCTTGACCGGCACCTGCCAAAAACTGGATGTTTGTATACCGGTATATCTCCTTCTACAGTCCACATACTCTTCGGAGGTATTGCCGTCTACCTGTGCTCCTGTTCCCTGGTAGTGAGCAGCTGCTGCTGCTGCTGCAGCTGGGCTCTGAGCTGCCGTACGGCAGCCCTCTGGAGCTCAGCCTCCCTCTTCAGAGCCACTGCCCGGTTCTGCAAGTCCTGCTGCCGCTTCATCTGAAAGCTCAGCACAGGTTAGCTCCACGCACAGGTTAGCTCCACGCACAGGTTAGCTCCACGCACAGGTTAGCTCCACGCACAGGTTAGCTCCACGCACAGGTTAGCTCCACGCACAGGTTAGCTCCACGCACAGGTTAGCTCCACACACAGGTTAGCTCCACGCACAGGTTAGCTCCACACACAGGTTAGCTCCACACACAGACACAGGTTAGCTCCACGCACAGGTTAGCTCCACGCACAGGTTAGCTCCACACACAGGTTAGCTCCACGCACAGGTTAGCTCCACACACAGGTTAGCTCCACACACAGACACAGGTTAGCTCCACGCACAGGTTATCCCATCCCTCACACAACATCACCACGCGCAATTATTAGACTAGAAATGAACCGGTGCAAAAGTGTAATTTTTTATAAAGGTATATTATGATTATTACTAATTACCAATACATTTGATACATCAAAATAATAATAATAATAATAGAATAAAGGATAAATATATAAATATGTCCAATAAACAAGAAACCATAACTTTGTGCGTTTGGGTCAGCCTGACACTACCTCCAACAACTATATGAGAATGTTTCTGCTATGCCTGGTAGCATCAGTCAGCCATCATTGCCATATAGCTCAAAAATACAAACTTTTCAATTTTGAAAGCTTCAAATATGTCTTGCTTTTAAGGTACTTGCACCTCCACCACTGCAACAGTTCATGGCTCAAAGGGAAAGTGGTAACAACAAGAGCAACTACAAGAGGGGACTGTGAGGTACCATTCAGACGTAGTGTGTTTGGTAAAACAGTCTTCTCTGTTAGAGCCTCCCATCACTGGAATAACCTCCCTACCGAACTAAGAAAGACCAACAACTATGTGACCTTCAAACTTAACCTCAAAAGATGGCTTAAAGCAAAGCAAATATGTAATCATTAGCTTCACGTGACTAGTATTACTCCTCTTGTAGTTCTGTCCCCCGTATTGTGTTTACTATATTGTGTTTACTTATTCTTGTATTGTACTGTATATGTTTCTGTACGCAAGTTTTTACTGCCATTACCTTGTTTAACAACCTGCCCTGGGACTACAGATGAAAATTATCCTATGGCTAACTCTGGCCCATTTACACTTCATGTGAAAACTGATGTGTTGATTAATGTGCACTGTCCCTGTTAAATAAACAAATAAATAAATAAATCAGTAGTTAGCCGATTTGCTGCATAAGTATTTAAGCTACTGTTAGCATCAGCGGTTAGCCTGCTGCTGGCATCAGTGATTAGCCTGATGTCACTGTTATCCGTAGGTTAGCATCAGTGGCGTCAATGCTAAGGTTTCCCATGTGACTGAACTACTATGGAGGCGGCACTACCTCCTCGGCCTGCTGCCCCGCCCTGAGTGCGTCGGCGCGGGACACGCTCTCCTCCAGGACGCCCAGCGCCCTCCTGTGCTGCTCCTCGTCCACACGGGCCTTCTCCAGCTGCTGGCCCAGCGCCTGGCTCCGCCCCTCCAGCTCTTCGGCCCGCCCCTGCAGGTCCAGGCGTCCCGCCCGCTCCCTCAGCAGCAGCTCCTTCAGCCTGTAGTGACGGCGGACGGAACGAGAGCTACTGCCAGTGTTCTGGTCCTGCCACCGGCCGTGTTGTGATGTAAAACCAACGTGTGAATGAGTTGGACGACTTTCATAACAGGAGAGGGGGAAGAGTGGTAATAAAAGGAAGACATGGACCGAGAGGAGAATACAAATATAATGCATATACAGCAACAAAATAGGGTGGAGCCGAGTCAACAACAGGGCGGAGGATGCAAAGCTAGCTGGAAAAAACGTTTGCGCAGGTGGACCGTACATCTGAGGTGCACAAGCGAGGAAAGCGATTCTTGAGAACACCTTGTGTATTTCCCTGGGGAGGAAGTTCCTCCCTGTGATCTGCCTGCTGATGAGAAGAGGCTATAGAGTAGGGACGCACGCACCCGGGTCATTATGATGTCCCCAGTAAATGTGTGGCAATTAAGATTGACTCGCATGCCACCGGTGACATATGCTTACCATACGGCCTGTAATTGCTATCACACCCCGACAATCTATCTTAGCAGGGGGCGTGGGGAGTGGGTACAAGAGACACGATGAGCTCTCCCTCTCTCTCTCTATCTCTCCCTTTCAATTTCTCTTAAAGGAAAACTATCTGATGGAGTGTGGGGTGTTGGGGGTGCTTTGGCGGATAGGGAGCATTTAATTATAGATTATTATCCCACAGACGATTTAAACATTAGGTATATTTGCAAGCTGTGTAGGTTTTCGCAAAAAGAAAAAGAAGAATTCCCACCCCGTGGGAAATAGCTTCATTAGCGCAGTCAGACCCTGCGGGGGCAAATCCTGGAGAGCCAAGAAATCCTTGCCTTTTTGCACCAGGCTTTTGATATTGTGGAATTTCAATGGCATATAGAAAATATTCATTTGAGGGGAAGGAGAGATGAATCAGAAGCAGGAAGTGAGAGAGTGAGTGGGAGAGAGACAGAGATACAACAACATAAAAGGAAAAAAATACATTATTAAGGTGACGTGTGTGTGTGTGTGTGTGTGTGTGTGTGTGTGTGTGTGTGTGTGTGTGTGTGTGTGTGTGTGTGTGTGTGTGTGTGTGTGTGTGTGTGTGTGTGTGTGTGTGTGTGTGTGTGCGTTTGCATGTGCATGTGCGTGGCATCCCCCCCCCCACCTGTCTGTGGTGTGCAGGGCCATGTCCTGGAGGTCCTTCTCCTCACAGGCCCTGCTCTGCAGACTCGTCAGCTGCTCCGTCAGCCTCCTGGTGGCCTGCTCCGCCTTCCAGCGCCGCTCCCGCTCCTGGTCGCGCTCCTCCACGATGGTCTGGCGGTAAGCAAGGAGGCCAGGGACCACCCGGGAAAGAAGGCAAAGGGAAAGGGGAGGAAGCTTTTTATGTCTATTCGTCTGTCACTGACGCTGGACTCAAAAGTCCACCGTGTGGTTCAACATCGAGTGCTCGTCACTGTAGTCGCGGGATGTCACACCGCTGGTTGACAGGACTATGTCTGCATGTCTTTCATTTCTAATTGAATGCCATCGCAGCTATAGTATAGAGTGATATAATCAAACATGAAGAACCAATGAGAGATCGCTCCGATGCTGAATATTTGTGGAAAAAGGTGAACACAGTTTGCGTAAGCCACATATACTGTAAATGTTCCACTGGTTATTGTGTCTGCAGTTCTTTGGAACGAGCAGTCGTCTGTCGACATCCGTTATCCTATTTAGGCATTCACCGTTGAGCCGTGAATCACCGTTTGAGTATATCCATTATTCAACGGGATAAACATTGAAGAAAGTGAACCATAAACGGAAGGTTAAAAGGCTCTGTGGGTCAACATACGTTGCGGTTTCATCTTCGCCCAGCGTTTGGACCTGAGAAGGAGATACAGTCCGACTCTCTTACCCTGTAGGTTTCTTCTTCTGCGGTGGGCTTAAGCTTTTCCTCCCCTGGGGCCCTGGTGGTCTTGGCAGACCCCCCCCTGGCTGTCCCCACTGGCGCTGCACCGCACGGGGCATTGGCCCCCCTCCGGGGCCCCACTGCACCCTTGGGGCCCTTACGTTTAGGCGGTTCTTGATCACTGCACATTAAACAATCACAGGTATTGAACGGGCCGTAAACATATCGATCACAAAAAGCTCCCGGAGCATAAAGAAACGTCAGGCTCAGGGAAAAAACGATAAAGACTGACGGCTTTACTGGCACTTCCAAGCGTGTCCAAGTCTTGGCAATGTGTAAATCCAGGATCTTTATCGACACCTGGCGTTTCTGACGAGCACAGGACGGGCCGACTTCAATGACGTAGTTCTGCGTATACTGTGTTAGGAGTGGTTGATTAAGTGTGTGTGTGTGTGTGTGTGTGGTTGTGAGTGCATACACGCTATCATGCATTTAATATATCATATCACACACACACACATGCCATCACCCATGTTTTTGATAAAAACCATCTTCTGCCAATAAATTAATTGGAAAACATCAACATTAGGGATAGAGTGGAAATAAGGGCAGACTTGGACCCAGAGGAAACTACAAATACAATTCATATACAACAACAACACCTGCAGTATTGTACATCATAGCAGCAGTCATCTCTAACAGAGAGGAGGGTTTTACAGCCTCCGCTCTGGAAAGAAGAAGAAAATGTATATCACCCTCTCCACTAGGTTGCACTTGAAGGTCAGGTGGGTTTGCTCTACTTTGTAAGCAGCCGTTACGATTTATGCACCATCGGCCTTTCACAGCAGAATGAACGCTAACCGTACTTTCAATAATTGTTCTCTGGCAGTCAGGAGAGCTCTTCAGCCAAACCACCTGGTTATTTTGTTTTAGCGTGTGTCAACTCTGCTCAAGCGTCCTTGGACAATGCACTGAGTCACTGCTCTCTATTCTGTAGCGGATCAAGTACAGCAATAATTTGGTAATCTTTGAGACGTGCTGAATGGATCCTGTTTTTTTGACGTCCAGTACATTTGGATAAAGAGGGCTACTTAATTCAGATTTTAAAGCAAATGACTGAAATAATGAATCATTGCACTGTTAAACTACAGCTCCAGGTAAAGCTATATATGTCACATTATGCCTTATATGTTCATATAAGGCATATTCATAACTATTTGTTATGAATGATTAGCTGATGGCAGAATTTCTATCAACTTTAATTAATTCCTTAATTAATTCCTGTATTAATTAATTTTTATTTATTTATTTATTGTTTATTTATTTTGGCGATGTAATGCGTAATGCGTAATGTGTAATGTGTAATGGCCATCGCTGGCCAGCAGGGGGTTACCTGTCCGACCTCCGGGCCCGGACCCCCTTGAAGCCGCTCTTAGCCGGCACGTTCCTCGCGGGCGTGGGCGTGCTGCTCGTGGGCGTGCTCCTCGCGGGCGTGCTCCTGCAGCTGCTGGTGTTCCGCTGGGCGGAGGCTCTGCCGCGCCTCCTGTTCTCCGTGCCGCTGTCGCCCTCGCTCTCCGAGGTGTGGTCGATGTCCCTCTTGGCCCTCTGCACCGGCAGCCTGGAGGGGCCGGGTCCAGCGCGGGCCGGGGCCTGCGTCACAGTACCGTTAAGGCTTCATTAAAGGCTGAGTAAACCCCCAGTGGCAGCGGCAGACACTTCCGCCGAAGAGATAAAAGGAAATGCAGTGTGAGGCAGAAACACCTCCGTTGGGGTTTACTGGAGCAGGTGTGAGGCACCTTGTGGAACGTATTCTGAACCAAGTCACGCACGCTGCAGCAAGGGAGTGTGGCCAACAGCAGACTACTTTGGCTTAACAATTCTATAACTTTATGTATACCAAAACACAGAAGTGTTTACTCAAACAGAAACGGTGTTCAACTGAAAAGAAAATCAACATAGAAATACCAGTCTTTATGTCCCAGCGTCGATACTGCACTGTCATGGTGTGAGTGTGACGCAAAAGTATACACATAATCAAAACTTTACGCATAATCAAAACTTTACGACTTTACACACCCCATGCACAATTAGTCAGGGGCATTCAACAGCCTGACGGAGGTAAGAATAAGCACCTGATGGAACAGCTGTGACACTTGGTGCTCCAGCTTCCTGATGCGCTGCTCGTTAACTCTGTCTGCCGGAGCAGCTGCGGTGGGTGGAGCCCGGGTCTCCCCAGAGACGCTCCTCTGGCGGAACTCAGCCAGGACCTGGTTGATGCGGGGTGTGCTGAGAGCGCCGTCCCCTTTAGAGAGCTGTGGAGAACACCCGGGCAGACTGGGGTTTACTGCCACCATCCCTCATAGCTCGGCATCGTAGCATTTCAGACTTCAGAGTAGGAAAAGATTAGGAACGAAACCCCGCCTCAACTCAAATTTCCTAGTCGGAATGTCAGGCGAGGTTGCTCCCTCCAACCCCCAGTTCACGGTTTGATGTGGTATCAACATGGCTGTCCACAATGTCAAAATTATCATTGCTCATATTTTTACTTTTAAAGTGCGATTTTCAGCATGATATTCTTAATCGATCAACACTCAGATACATTGGTTATTTAAATGTATGAATATAGAAATTATTATGCAGCCATTAGCTGTATCAAACAGAGACAAAGTTGTCCATGTTGGGAGATTTTCCAACTTTTAACTTTCCAATCACTTCAGAAGACATTATTGACGCGTTTCCCACCCCTGACTCACTCAGAGACAGCACAGAGGTGAGATAACCTATTAAAATACAATGAATGGGGATGTGTAGATTTATCTGATTGTGGGCACACAGCACAGCATATGGCATCGCAGTGGGTGAGTAAATATGCCATTGCCCTGACATTGACTGTATGCTTGGATAGTTTAAAGTTCCTATTAGGTGAACACCCCTGATCCTTGGCTACAATAGACAGAGGTTCTGTTCCTACAGTGTTGGTGTGTGTATTCCAGCCAACTCTAGCCTGGTGGTCTAATCCTAAACAACATCCTTTGCACATTTTTCACAAGTGAATGTCAGCAACCCAACGTTTCCAACGTCACCAAACCTGTTCGCTGCAACTGGTCTCAGAGGAGAACAGGAAGTCCACGTAGTCCTCCAGACCGGGGATGTCGCCAGGGCTGTCCTCCCCTAGGGAGGCTGCGTTCCCCAGACGGTCTACTCCATCCAGGACACAGACCTGTGGTAGGGACTGCAGGACCATCTTCCTGTAGGCTGGAGCAACCAAAGAGAGGGAGAGATTGAGATGTTCTACTCTATTACTACTACTACTACTACTACTCTATTGTTTGGACCTTTGTCATCAATTTAAATTCCCTCAGGAATCATTGAGGGGGGACCTAATTTACAATGATGCCAAGATTACATCATGGAAAATTCAATACATAAATCAAATCAAACAAACAAAAGTAGTCACAATATTTACTGACAGATAAATGGGAAAGTTATCTTCCAAAAGGCAAGTGTATTGATTTTTGGGTAAATAGAAGATATACCATGAGTCCGCTGCACTGACACTAAAAGCTGTCCTGGTGCGAGATCATTGGAGCATGATAAATGTGAACCAAAGTTCAAATGCAACGTGGAGTTAATATAAGAGGGCAGCGTTCCAACAAGGGCTTTATCAATAATAATAACAGCACAAAAACACTTTTTGTAGTTCCTGTATTAAATTTTTTTTTTTTTGTCTACCTTTGAAGGCCACCTTTGGATTGTGTTGAGCTAGAGTTTGGGTTAGGGTTGAACTGACCTACTCTATTATGAATATTAACGTTAGCCAGCTTACATGCTTATAATTCAGGTCCCACTAGAATAGCTTCTGTACATAGCTGCACTGTACCCTTTCGCTATTCAGCATTTGGACAGGCAGCCTTCTCTGTTAAAGCTGTCACACAATGGAACACTATTCCAGACAACATAAAAAAGTGACTTGCTTGGTGTCTTTAAAGCTAATATAAAAAAACGCTTACTTTTCTTTTTATTTCAGTCACTTTCATCTCCCCATGGGGCTGACAAGGTGTGTGTGTGTGTGTGTGTGTGTGTGTGTGTGTGTGTGTGTGTGTGTGTGTGTGTGTGTGTGTGTGTGTGTGTGTGTGTTGCGCATGCTGCCACACCCTCTGATCATGTAGTGTGTGTGTGTGTGTGTGTGTGGCGCATGCTGCCACACCATCTGATCATGTAGTGTGTGTGTGTGTGTGTGGCGCATGCTGCCACACCATCTGATCATGTAGTGTGTGTGTGTGTGTGTGTGTGTGTGTGTGTGTGTGTGTGTGTGTGTGTGTGTGTGTGTGTGTGTGTGTGTGTGTGTGTGTGTGTGTATTGCAATGCATTAAATGGTTACATTTATGTTTTTAATTGCACATGGTCCCTTTCAAATCAAATTAAATCTAATCAAGTGAACAAGTGGAGCATGATTTGAGGGTTTCCATGACAATGTATCCATGCAAATGATTAAGAATGATAAATGTGTTCTGGAACGCGACCAGAGATAGATTGTGATCTACCCTACCATCAAGGACAAAAGAGGAGATGAGAGACACAGACAAAGATAAAAACCAAAACCTAGAACCAAAGACCAAACCATTGGTTTTTGGGTTTGGTTTTAGGGCTTGTATTTAGGGTTTGATTTTTGTTTTAGGGTTAGGGTTAGGGATTTAGGGTTGGGGTTAGGATTTAGGGTAAGGGTTTGGTTAGGGTTGCGGTTTGCTTTTAGTTTCAGGGTTTGGTTTTAGGGTTAACATTAGGGTTAGAATTTGGTTTTAGGGTTAGGATTTGGTGATGGTTATGGTTTGGTTTTAGGTTCAGTGTTTCATTACGGGCCAGGGTTTGGTTTTAAGGTTAGCTTCAAGGTTAAAGTTTGGTTTAAGGGTAGGCATTACTGTTAGGGTTTGCTAACCCTCTGCTTACCCTAAAACCAAACCCTAACCTCACAATCACAAGTGGGCACAAAACAATACAGGTTTTTACACACTGTTGAATTATTCTGCAATATTTCATTGCAAAGAACACATTCTTCATTCGTTACCACAGGATTTTGATTTTGATTAATCCCATGTAGGATTAATAAAGTCTATATTATCTTATGTCATTGAATATATACATTTATATGCATGAAATATTTTATATTTTGTAAATAAATATGTATATTTACATAAAGTACAATTCATTATAATACATAGCGGCCAGCTAATGTGAAGCCATGAGACAGCCTTTTCATGCTGGCTATATTTAGTTTGCCCTTGTTAATTTTCCATTACTTACAGGCCCAGGGAATGTACATGCTTCTTTCTTGACTGGGTTAATTAGGGTCTTGTTCGCATACAGTATGCATGGCCAAATAAGGAGCTCAACCTGAGAGATACTTCCTGAAACCTGCCAGGTGCTCCCGAGCATACCACACTGTACACTGTTATGCGCAGTATGTTAGCATTGTATAGTAATATATTATATATATATTTGTTGAAACGTATGCTGCTTAATAAAGAGCACTGACTTTGAAACCTTTAAAACATCAAACCATTGGACTTTAAATGGCGCTTCATGTATACTTGCTTTCATCCAGATTCGTAAAGAAAAAAACAAATTTCTTCCCAGTTCTGTACAATCATCAAGGAGAGAATGTGACCTTGTGCTGCAGATTCCGTTGTTTAACAAATTGGTGAAAGGTGCAGACTACGTCCATCGTGTATTACCTCTACTACCATGGAACCAGTGGCTGAAGAAAAGGAGACCTTCATCACTGTATACCGAGCCATTGTGTACACTTTACCTGACAGGCTGCATACAGGGTTGCCTTTACCGTCCAGGCTCAAGGTGACCTCCCTCAAACTCTGCACTCCCAGCAGGCACTGCAGCAGGTGGTTGATGCTGTCTAAGCAGTTGCTATGGAGACTGAGCTGCTTCAACTTGTAGTCCGCTCCATGGAGGTAAAGCAAGCCTGGCATAGGCACAGTGGAATCGATACAGTCAAGTCCCAATCGATGGTGTGAAAGCCGCATTGCTTCGACACCTTTTAATTTAACTCCACAGAATAAATACAGAGCACCTCGTACATTTGCTTTGCGCACTCACCGGTGAGGCTGTTTATCTTGTTGTAGGATAAGTTTAGTGTGGTGAGGTTCACAAGGCCGCCGAGTCCTGAGGCAGAGCAAAAGGACATCAGTGGCTCAGTGACGCCGCAGCTCATAAACCACTGACAAGTCAACCGCCGTTCACGTAATGATGAATAACGACTTGGGGAAAATCCACTCGCTGACTCTTGTTGTCTTTGTAAAGAGAGAGAGAGACGTAGCCTCACCTTCGACCTTGGCGATTAAGTTGCAGGATAAATTTAAGGTCCTGAGGGACGTCAGGGATGCGAGCCCTTCGATGCGAGAGATGCGATTGGACGAGAGGTCCAGGTGCCGCAGGTGGCCGCCTGAGGTCAGCGCCTCGATCCTTGAGATGCGGTTGCAGTGCAGATTGAGTGATGTCACGGTGGAACTCAGGGGAACTTCCAACAAACTGGGACAGCAGGGAAAAGCACAGGGAACGGTAAGACAAAACGTACCAGATATAGAACTGCATTAAATGGGATTTTGAGAGATGTATGGCAGATATTGGATGTTGTTTTCTAATATTGCTTACATTGACTTGTTCATTGTTCATTGTAGTGGACCTTAGATCATATCATACCCAAATAAAAAATATGATATATATATATATATATATATATATTGGTGCAATGAGACAGAACGATTCAAAGGGTGCAAGCCCTTTCTTTTTTCAATAGGAGAGTCGTAGAAATGAGTTTACCTCGACACGTCCTTGTCGATCAGACTCAGCTCTCTGTGCGCCATCACCTACGGAGTGGTTGGCCGTTAGTTCGGTTGTCCTTTATGTTGTTGCTATGTACACATTGCATCCCGCATTTAGCTCCTGATGGACACCTATTGCTGATCTATTCACAGCAGAAATGCCAGGAATTCACAGTCAGGAATTCACAGTCAGGAATTCAAAGTCACATACACTGCGTACAGATAACAGTTAGAAAGTGATGCTTAGATGTTGTATATAACTACAGGACTACAGCTCGATGGCTGACTCTGCTACCGTTCACACATCTTCAGGAAACTTCATCCGTAAAGCAAACCCCACATAAGTAGCGTAACGACCCGCAGTCAACTAGTTATTTTCATTGTAAAGCGTTAACAGTAATATAATAATAAAACTTACAACAAATGCAACATACTCTCTGTGCGAAGTTTGTTGTTGTTGTTGTTGTACCGCCGCTCCAATTGAAATCGCCGCTTCTAGTCACGTACTTCCTATTTGGTGACGTATGCGACTTACGTTTCTGCTCGTCGTCCAATCAGAGCACCGCCCACCATTGGCCAGAGGCTAGAAAAAGACGAACAACATAAATAACATTATAAGGTGAAATAAGTTGAATTAACTGAAGTAAAAAGTATGGGGTACTTATTTGGTATCTGATGAAACGTAATTTTTAATCCATTATGGTTATCGGAGATACCACTCGGAGAGTGGTAAATGTTCAACACGTGGTTTATTCAGAGACACAAGGTCAACGAGCTTGCCTTGCACTCTGGAGGTGGTTCATGAAGCAGCTCCCGAATACAGCTTAAAAAAATCTGTTTATATTGGTAATAGGCCCAATAGCATCCAGCTGCAGCGCCGGAGCCGGGGCCTGTGGTGTGGCAGATGTGATGTGGCAGGTGTGGCAGCTACTGATGTTAGCTTGGATATCATGTGGTCTAATTAGAACAAATTAATTTACATCATATCACATATGTAAATCTAGATGGAACAGCCTAATCATTGCACAGCATGACTGTTCAAATCAAACATATATCATAGTGACACTGTCAAATTTAACTATTTCTGATTTAAATAATCTTTCTGAGACTTAATTAAGGGACAGAAATATCAAAGTCTACATTTTAAAACCTTTTTCTATAAACCTTACACCTATTTTCAACATGGTCTCGGAAAAAGACCCATAGGCTTATACGTGCCTATTGATAATATAATATCAGTCTTTATTCATGTCACGAGGGAAATACATGATAACCAGGGAGGGAATGGGAAATCTTGTTAACGTTAACTTACATAATTGAAAGTTGGGATAATATAATACCAAAAAATGGAAAGAGTTTGCTGCAATGATTATACATGTACTTGAACGGTTCCTGCTCTCCGACCATATTTTAAGAGACGCTTCCGTCTTCATAATTGCATCCACAGGGGTAAAAATGTGTTATTCATCAGAAGTATATTACTGCATGCCCCATTACACTATAATTTTCTATCATTAAAGCCATAACACACACTAGATTGTGTCTGTGTATAGATGACATGTAATGCACCTCCCAGGTGCGTTGTGTAGATCCTAACCCCCATTATGCTCATAATTCCTGCAGCCGCCACCGAGATTGGTGAAGATTGATTCACTTCATCAAGCAGTGGACACATTGTTCAAATTAAGGTAGAGCTGCATGACTGATCACCGCAGAGCTGGTGGCCGGCCAGGGCTGATTGGGTTCAATTTATACCTGTGGGATCGACAGCCGAGCCTATTTAACCTGGGGGAATGATGATATGTTGCTAATGAATTAGAGACACCATCTGTTGCCGCCTCGCCAGCACTTACCACCCCCACCCACCCACCCTGTTCTGAAACCTTTCAAGGGCAATGCGCGAACAGGATCAATACATATTCATGATTTCCATTAGAGCATTGGGTTTATATATATATATATATATATATATATATATATATATATATATCATTCACCCTAAGTGGTAAGTTTTTGAATTTGTTTTTCTTTTCTTTCCTTTTTTGTTACTTACTTTAATCTAAAGCAATCATTGCGTTGTGATGGTCCAGAGTAGCTGTTGAAAGTAGCAGCAAAGTAAGTAGGTTGAACTGTTCCTGAATGTATTTTTCTTAATTGTGTTTATCTGAACATGAATGTTGACTTTTATGTTTGAATGTCAAACATAAGTATGATAAAATGTCCACGTTTGTTAGATTTGTTCCTTCTAATGCACATGCATTTCTTGTCCTTGTAATACTGTAGCCTAAAGGTCCCACCATCACTTTTCCAAACTAGCATATAAATGACGTTATCAATTATGCAGGTATGCTATTATGCATGCCAGCATAAATTCAGGTACTTGGTTTTTCATACAACTGTAATTGAGATTTAGGTCCCAGGACTGGGTAAAACATCCTATCTAAATGTTTCACTGGTTGTTGCGTTATGGACCATGGTGCCAGTGAGTCAGGTGATGTCTATTGAGTTGAACAGAGGATTTATCAGACAGTGATGGCAGTATTCAGGCCTTCAGGCATTCAGAGCAGTTCTTAAATAGAGTAGAGTAGATTTAGTAAGACATAATATGCAAAAATGTTCCCAAAGTCAGAAACTTAATTTAATGATTGCACATTTCATTCTCCTGCTTTGTATTCAAATACCATTTTGATCAGATATTGATTTATTTCAAAAA
Organism: Micromesistius poutassou; assembly: GCF_964030765.1. Classification (NCBI taxonomy): domain Eukaryota; kingdom Metazoa; phylum Chordata; class Actinopteri; order Gadiformes; family Gadidae; genus Micromesistius; species Micromesistius poutassou. Next base: position 40,211 of record NW_028179088.1, on the reverse strand, counting down.
CAGTTTGTTGGTTTTTAATTCACAGCTGTACAACTGACGCAACAAATACAAAGGAGACATAATAATCACATCTTTCACATGCTGATCATAAAAATACTTCTCCTCACACTCTTGACAACAATGAGCCACAATTAAAATGCATAATTGTTTGGATAATGTATATGCCAGAATGTATACACATTGAACATAAAATAATCAGTGAATAAATTATATATATATTTATAGTCCAGCAAAATGTATTAATAAACGGTTCACATTGTGGCAGCACTTCACATGATGGAAAGTCTTTCTTAATCGCTAACATTGTTCCCATTTCTTCCCATATTTTCCTTACCCTTTTAACCTCAATACATTATAGCAAAAGACAAATGCAATTTGGTCAGAACAAAAGAAGCCATTTAATGGTTCATTTCCCAGTTCAGACCATAACAGGTTCAGCGTGGAAGATCCTTATCATTCTTTAAAAAGGCAAATGATAATAATCAGAATAAAATAAAACATTAAGGATTTTTTTGTGTTTTTATTTGATTTCCTTTTTTGGAACAGATTTTGCAGTAGCCTGGAATACAATATTAATTATCCTCTTTTATTTAAATAAAGCACATCTCAATAGAAGCATGTCTTTTTAAAGAGGCAAACAAGCACAAACATGTTCACAGGTCCCTTTTTCAGCGTTTCCTCCATAATTTGTTTTGTTTTCCTTTCATTGCAAATTCCTCATCCAGAAGGCTTTGCTGGTATCTCAATTTCACATTCAACCTCCCCGTAGCTTGGTAAGACCTCTATCAAACAGAAAACAACACAAGACAAGTACATGCTTACATTACATAGTGAGACCAAGTGAAGTCACTGACATTGAGAAGACCTGAATGAAGGTTTGCTCTGTATCTATATGTTAATCTCTACCTTGCTGAAAGGATGCAGTAAAAATATGTAATATGGTCCAGAATATTAACCAGCTGGTCCGGGGGCTGCATCAAGCAGAATTGATGGAGTTGGACAGGATTAGGAATTGTGTAAAACAAGCACAAAACAAGTTGGCCTCTTAATCTTCTTTCAGTTGAAAAACCAGGTGATTTGCAGCATCATGTTTGCAATCAATCATCACCTACAGCAGAGCTGAATAAATAAAAAAATACTAAGTCTGGCACTATATTTATATCGGGCACTTGAGGACAGCTGGGAAATAAATGGCAGGTCGTGTCAGACAAATTCGATCACATTGATATTGGTTCATCTGAAGAGAGAAAAAGGACGACGAAAATGAATTGAGGGACATCTAAATGTCGCTTGATGGAAATGGAGGGAGGGCGAGGAAGAAGAGGCCGTCTTAGTGGCGGCTCAGACAGTCATCAGAGATAACTGCCAGAGCGCTGCCTTCTATCTCTTGTCTCTCACACCCAGAGACCAGGAGAACGACAGGGTCATTTACAAGACGAGAGTGGAGGATAAAACTGGAACATCATGGTAATAGGTGGATTGGGACTCAACTTAAAAACCGGGGGAAATTAAGTGGTAATATTTCACTTACATTGAGGGATATTCATTTTCTCCCATACTGTCGGGTTACTCTCAAACGAATCTCACAATCAGACTTGAGATTTACATCTCAAGTCTGAGACAACCTGAAATCTTGGTGAACGGGGCCTTAGTTGAACTGCTGGATCTGAGATTACTCTCATACAAACAACAATCTGAGACTCATTTTTGGATGTTGTGTTTGTTATTTCCACAAAGGGCAGAATACAGTGTGCACCTTGTTTTTAGCTTTTTGTATATGCCATGTAATTCTCACCTGGTTCAGTTGTCTATGTCCGATACTTGATTCTCTATCTGAAATAAGTACAAAGAAAGAAAAGAGTAACAGGAGTTACCTTAGTTCATGCTATGAAAACCTAAAGCATGTGAAACAGTTATAACCATCAAACAGATAATCCAATTGATACATATTATATGAACACACCCAATCATGTAAAATTGACTTATCACTGAACATTAACCACAAGAACGTCATTAACAAATACCTATCTTACCGCTAGGAGTGCTCCTAACTCGCGCTAAAACATTTTACGTAGGAGTTTTTTCTTAAAAGTTATTCACAAAGCCACTGAGACCTACTCATACTAAGGATAAATCACTAAGAGTGAACTAAGAGTAAAGCCCCCTAACGCCCCCTTACGTCGATTCTCGTGCACGAGTTTTGAAGCGGTCAGTACGGTGAAACTCATTCGCAACTTCCCACAAACGAGCCCACTAAATCAACGAAAAAAAATAAGGAAATAGCCTAGGCTACAAATGAAGTCCTATCAAACAGTTATGGACAGTGCAGTTAGCAGAATACACGCACGATGACAAGTTTGTGCAGACCACGATAATGACGTTGTATGCACGTTAAAAAGAGAGCCAAAGCAAACAATAAAAATACGTAAATTGCATTATATCAAGGAAGTAATTAAAAGCACCCTGCAAACTATTATCCAATGAGCATATTTCCAGCACTTAAAGTTTGGGCGTAGCCAGAGATTGTAATTAAGGTGCGCCTGTGAGAGTTTGGGTGGCCTCAAGTTCACGGTGATTTACCGGAACGCTGTTAGAATAACTGCTGCAAGTGTCCAGTGGAAGCCAGGGTTCGGAGCGATCGATACGACCATCCTGAAAGCAGCCCTGGCTCTCCACTAAATCACTCCATGCTGTACATGGGGGAATGAAATGTATGGATATAATCGCAAAATCCAATAGGGGGGTTTCCTTCCCAGCCCCGCTTCTGTGGTAGCGAATGCGTGGACCTAGACCGGTTACTACGCAGTCCTAGTGCGACACGCACCGCTCACCGCGCTCTCTGTCACATTTTGCTTTAAATCGAAAGAAATCGTTGTAATTAATTAATTCTGAAAATATTTATGTATGCCAGGACCACGCTTGGGTGTCCCAGGCACACCCAGGCACAGTGGCTACGTCACTAAACACTTTAAATATCAGCCCATACCACCGTTAAAGTCCTCCTATCATGATGAATGAAGGAGAAGACAACGTGAAACGCAAGCGAAAGCCCAACTGGTCTGACTCCCGACTCCTTACTGAGCAGATTATAAACTCAATACAATAAATTATCTTACAATAAATGATTAGATAGTAATCATAAGTAAGAGTAGTTATAGGCCTATTATTTTTACTTCAAACCATTTATTTTTATTTGAAATAAATAATGATGATTAAAGTGTTGTATTACTATTAATACATGAGACAAATAATGATGGGTTAAGTGATTTATTTATATATATATATTTAATAATTAAGGATGATTAAAGGTACATTTGTAACATTGCCCCTGTGTGTTTTAACATCACTGATGGTTGCGATATCCTAAATCATCGTCATTGCAAAGTTGCATTTTCCCTGTTGCTAAATATCGGAGTGTTATTCACTAATTCCACAAGAATTCCACACAAACAAGTTTGATACCCTCACGATTTTGCCTATATCGCCTTATCAATTCACAGTCTTCCATTGTCTCCATAACATTTCGTCTCGCAGCCATTTTCCGATTCTTTGTGAATAGGTCTTACTGAGTTAGGAGTCCTCTCGAGGACTTTTAAGCTCTCCTAGACTTAGGTGCTACTTTTATGCCTAAAATACTTTGTGAATTGCTCTTTGTGAAAAAAGTTAGGAGTCCTAAATTTAAGACTGACACGCCCATTATTTTTAGGAGTTACTCCTAAATTCGCCACTTATGACCTACTTTTAGCCCTAAGATTATTTGTGAATACGGCCCCTGAGCCCTAAACTTGAACTACTTCTGTGAACTGTGAGGTAATGCTCTGCTGCTCTTAATGTGAGCATAAACAGGCCCACATTGTGCCCAACTGACACACACACACACACACACACACACACACACACAAATTAGAAAGACACAGTGACCACAGCTGTGCTCGGTGTGCTCCTAACTGTTTGGGAGATGGCCTCCCTGCAACCCTCTGTAGACCAAACGTGGTCTGCGGCAGATATTGTATACATACAAGGTGTGAGCTATGTTTAAGTCATTCAGAAACAAATTTAGAAAGGGGGGGGGGGGTGGAGATCTGTCACTGACCCTGGACGCCACTATGTCCGTAAAAATAAAAGGAAATGTATTCACTAAAACTACAGCTCACACACACACACGCACATGCACGCACACACACACACACATACATGCAGATGACCTCACGCTCCATTCACCATGTCGCTGGGAGCGCCGTCCTCGTATTCGTCCTCGCCGCCGTCCGTCATTTCCCCTGCCTCCACCTCGCCCGCCCCTTCCTCATCCTCCTCGCCGGATTGGTCGTGCGCATCGCCGCGGAGACAATGGTACACCTTCTCCTGTTTCCTCTGCATCTCTACAGGAGGAGGGAGAGGGCACCATGTACATGGTTCACGTGGCACAAGGTTGCTTTACTGTGTAACTTCTCACAAGAAGTCCATTCATGTCCCATTGCAACCCAGCATAAGGGCTTGCAGCCTTTCGTGGCAGAAGGGTTTAGAATAGACCCAATGCGAGCAAAAAAAAGCATCTGAAACGCATGATGTAAGCCTGACCTACGCTGACAACTCTGTCCGGCTGTGCAGCAGGGCTCGGCAAGGCGTGAGACCAAGTATAATGGCAGACGGGAGAAAGTACATGAGACAAAGGAAGATTGAGAGACAGAGAGATGAATAGAGACTGAGAAAGAGAAAGAGTAAGAGAGAATAACTGTAGTGCATGAGAAGAGGAGCAGAGAGTGGGATGGAGAGAGAAAGAGAGAAATGGAGGGGAAGAATAAGCAAGGAACAGCCAATTTGACTTCAGAACAAGGTGACCTCAATTTCCAATATAGCAGAATGGAATGGAACGATCAATGGAGATTTTACTTTGACAAATAGAGCCCTTGCTGTCAGTTACGGGACTACACAAAGCACTCCCTCTCGGTCTCTCGAGTTCCATGCCAGACAGAAATCACTTCAGCACAATCAAACAGCCCCAGCATTTTTTTTGTGCTTTTATGGAAAGGACAGTGAAGAGAGAAGGGAAAGTGGGTTGGAGAATATAATATATATTTACGTATATATACATATAGATCTGTATATTTAGAATAATATCTTACCAGCATCACCATGATGTTGCCGCTCAAATCTTTCCAGCCTCCCCAGTAGAGAGTCTATTTTGGTCTTGATCTGGGACAGCTCCTTCTTGATGGTCAGTAGCTGGTCTGTCTTCACTGTGGCAACACACAGTCACATTTGATTAAACAGTGACTATATTACTGTGTACAAAAGTGCAAATTGCTCAGACAAAATCACAACAACTGTCTCTTAGCCACAATTACAGTATATTGTTGCTCAAAGGGAGTAATAGCAAAAACAAGCACTGCTTTTGCTGGACATTACACATTGGTAATTGTTAATCGCATTAATCTGCATATAATGTGCATCCTGTGAGCTGTGTTTGAAGTTGGTCCATCAAAGAGTTGTGGGACAGTGAAAATGTGGAGGGTGTGAAGGGATTCATTATTAATGAATATTGTTTGTTATTTATACATCGGATTAATTAAAGCTGCTAATATATTGTACCCAGGCTGACATTACGATGGTAAGCATAAAAACATACTTACAGGTATTATCATAATCAATTACATAGCAGGCAGGTGATGGGAAATAATTGCAACCAACCAATCATTCACTTAAATGAATGCAAAAAAAAAAGGAGGACAAAAGCAGGCAGAGGAAAGGACACCTACGCTTAGGAGCAGTCACAGAGGACCCGGTGTGGAGCACTCTGGCAGTGGCGTTGGAGGAAGCAGAGGAAGAGCTGGAGGAGGTGGAGGAGGTCCTGACCGCAAAGGAGGACTTGGCCCTGCGTATGGACGGGACCACCACCCGGGAGCGCTTGACCGGCATCACGGCCCGCGTGGGGGGCCCCACCCGGCCGTGGTACTCAAACAGTCTGGGGGGACGAGGGGGTTTCAGGGTCAGGTTCTTGACAGGCTTTGAATTCTTGGCTCCTTCTCAAGAAACGTATATTTGTCAGAATATTTGCCGAAATATTTTTCTTGTTGTTTTTCATGTTCTCTAATGGCACTCTATGCTGTCATCTGTTCTACATTCACTAGAACAAAGAAACTACTTCAAGCTGTGGTTACAGTAACAGTAATGTCATGTATGACCGTCGAGGGTGGAAAATGTCCACAAGCTATTTCCTTGAGCTTCCTCTTTACCACATAAACACATTGAATTGTTGTTCCTACATACACCTGTATTTAATGTTATGTAATGTAATGTAATGTTGTTAATGTCATATTCAAATTAACCCTTGATCAGTCAGACTGTTATCGATTTGGTTGGGTGTTGTGTGACACTGTATGATCTCAAGATCAATCTTCAGAATCAAGAGTTCAGAGAAGAAAATGTGTGGTAAACTTGGCTTGATGGGCGCTTTGAGCAGAGCGAAGCACATCTGTAATTTGGTCTTTCATAAGCCACTGCTCCCCACCCGCTCTGCTGCTGTTTCTTATTCTCGGGGCAAATGCAAAAAACGCTCTTAAAAAGCACTCGATAGACATGCTTACAAAAATGCTGTCTGGGATCTGGATCCATACAATCAAGTATCGAGTAACAGGCACGCTCACCCAATTATAAGAGTAGCCTGTTTTCCTGAGTCACACAAAGCGCCATAATGACAATAATAACCCGACTCTAGATCATTACACTTCTGCACGGCAATGCATCGAGGGCAAGTAAACAAACAGATGAAAATGTCAGAAGGAGGAGGGATCATCGTCGGTCCTAACTGCACAAATGACCAGTCAGGGGACCCATCATCAGGCTTCCAGAGCGCGTCTATGCGGATAAAAGCATCATTAGTGAGCCCAGCGGAGAGGAATAAAAAATACCTCCTGAAATGGCATTCATTATATGCCCTGCTATTTTGCCTTAACTTTGCCTCAAATGAAAGCTGCCGTTCCAGTAAAAGAATGAACTAACCAAAAATGAGCTTTTTATTTGAGTCTCTGTCCCCATTGATGGAGGGGAAGGGGGGGGGGGGGGCGATGGCGCTGATGTATACACTGAAGGACAGGATATCTCCAAAAGAAGATTGAAGAGATAAAAAAGTAAAGGGTTTAGCACAAGTCAAGTAGCTTTATTTCCTACACACCTGCTGTAGAAATCGTCTCGGTAGTAATCGTAGTCGAATTCGTAGCCGCTGTGGAGAGAGACACAAAATGCAATTTATTTATTTTATTTTGGGGACGGAGCACAATTTCAAAGTTTTCATTATTTATTCACTTTTTTAATATACAGCCAGTCTCAGAGGGCCTCACAGTTCCACATTCAGATAAATGCCCAATGCTAGCTCCCTTAGATGCATCTGTGACTTGTTTTATTGATGATATATCTAGACAATTCAGGCTACATTTGAAATAATTTCTTCTTAGTTACAACCGTATAGCTGATGTCATTTTGATTTTGAAACAGTGGCGATTTCTCTAAGACTGCAAGGGAAGCTCAGCTTCCCCTAAAATTTCAAAAATTAAATGGTCAAATATATACTGTTGTGTTAACATTTCATTGACTAAAAATGCATTAGAACACATCCATCTCGAAGACGAGTTTGTTCAGAATCAGCTGCTTATCGCAGGTCGACTGACTCGATTTCCTTCTCATACATTCCCGTAGTGTCACAGTGCATTTGCCTGTTGAAGCTCAGCGTTCATCCACTTCAATGGGGCTGCATAGAACAGCTTTTTTTAGTGCATCGAAAGTCAATGGTCATTGGATAACACTGCGATTATGTCCCTCCCACGGACGCTCAGCGTCTCTGGGGGTGAATGGAGGAGTGGGCTGGCTTGGACACTGGGCTTCTGCGTGATGATTGGAGGGTCTGCGAAAGACCATTTGATTGACAGCGATTTTTAACTATAAAAAGATGCCGGAGCTGTCTTCATTCCTCTGTCCCATCGCGGATTTTGCAAGCGAGTCGAAAGACGAACTGCAACCTATTTCTTATATTTGCTTGGCGAAATTGCTAGACAATTTTCATCGTAAATTTCATACAAATTTAATATCGTTTTGATAGTTGGCCATCACTTTGATTCAGGGAGCCTGAGGTCTGAACTGAAAAGTTCAGATCAGGACTTGCAGGGTGACAGGGGAAAGCTGTGTGTTCTTGGTGAGGGGAAAGCTGTGTGTTCTTGGTGTTCCTTAAAGACATGGAGTTGGACAGTGCAATGCCTCAGCTTTACAAACTGTTTTCATTAGTGGCAACAATTAGAGCTACATCTGCAGGTGTAGAAAGGAGCTTCTCCTGTTTAAAGCGGCTCAAGTCCTACACCCGTAACACAATGGGCCAAGGCCGTTTAAGCAGCCGAGCTCTGCTGGCCATTGAGAGGTGGTCAAGTCAGTGGAAAAGACAGCTAGTGGTATGGTATGATAGAGCATTTCCTTGAAAAGGAACAGAGAGCATAATTTACACATATATATATATACATAAATTGACAATTTATATGATGTAGGCCGAAAATGAGCTACCCCTCTTTGAAAGACCAGCAGCCACCACTGAGTGGAAAGTGTCATATGCTGTCTTCCCTGCATGAACGGACCGGTACCTACCGGTACGGACATGGTGGAGAAAACAACATCAAACAAGTGTGTGAAAAAAAGCGATTGTTTGCGTGTGGTTTCACTGTCAGAGAATCGGCCGACGGTAAAATGTGAATTTGTAACAGTATGGGAACAATACAGTAACAATACAGTAAACAATACAATAAAGTCTTCAGTGGAAATTGCACAAAAAGGAAAAGTTTTCATGTTGTGCGGATGAGCAGGCACTGTATAGCATTAACAAAGGCCGGTGTGGCCCCCACTCACCTGTAGAGAGAGGACAGGGGCCGCTTGGAGCCGATCTTGGGCCTGTAAGGTTTGGGCTCCCCAGCCATGTTGATATCTGTGAAGAAAACAGAGAACTTAGGAGCTACAAGAAGATTTGTGCTTGGTTCAGGATACTTCAAACCAACCGTGAAAGCAGATTCACACTCTCGGTTAGACACGGACACGGACACACAAACACACACACTGCCATCCACCGCTATCCCTAACTAGTAAGAAAGGCACACGATTCCATTTCCATAATAAAAGAGGAGGAGAAAACTGAAACAAAGAGTCCTTGGACTACAGCTATGTGGAAACCAAGGCAACAGCGTCCAGGAGGATCAATTATTTTGATGTTCCACTGAAGGAAAGGGCAGGGCCATAAACAAATGGCCCTAATTGATAGCAGAATAACACATAAAAGAGATGATGAACACATAACGATACATCATACTAGTTCCAGAATATAATACTAGCAGAACGCTATTGTTTTCTGTCAGTTACGGCACCTGCTTATCTTCCGTCTGTTGGTCTGCTTGTCGCTCCCTCCTCAAGCCCTTCTTTCTCCTGCGTTTTGTGAGTGCTTGTTTCCCTCTAATTGAGTGCCTGGCTCGACGTGCATCTGTTCAACCACTCAAACACTGTTGCTAGTGTCTGTGTTTTGTTCCCTGTGTGTCTGTGTCTTGTGACACCACTCCCCATCCCCAGTATGCTGTGTTCTGTTTGAGCCTGTGTCTGTCTAGTGGGTGCACAATTACCCATGCCTCCTCTCTACCTTTTTGGGAACAGACTTGTAAATACGTTTAAAAAATACAAAAAAAAAAAAAAGGATTTACAGCTACTCCCACTTGGCGAGCCTTGAAGTCTGCACTTGGATCTTTGTCTTGCGGCTTCTGCAGACTGGAATATTGATTAATTTACCACCTCATTTTGAACATTGGTGCATTTGGTAATCACTTTGGAAAAAAGTTTCTGTAGAACGGATGTGTCAAAATGTTTGTCGAAATGATCGTCTTTCTATCTATTGTTTTCCAAGGTGAGAGCTGGAAGGAAATAAAACCAAATCTTATTAACAAGGCATTCTGTCGACACCGGGGTGACTCACTGTCACATTATAACCGCCCCCCCCCCCCTAATAAAAAACAACCATCGAGTGCCTTTTAAAGTGGGCGGCCAGCTGTCTGTCCCAGGGTCATGTGCACGCGCTCGCTGGCGGCCCCAGCGCTCTCCTCTCTGAGCAGAGTGGCAGCCCCTTCCACCTGCCAAGACGCTGCAAGATGCTATCACTGTCTGCCAGGCTGCCGGTCGCCCACAGCACCCCTCCGGACTCGCGCAATCAGCCCTGAGTGCTGCTCAAGGTCACCCGCCAACACAACCCCCCCCCCCCCACACAAAAGAAATGAAAATAAACACAAAAGTCACACACAACTAAACATGTTGACACACCCACACCGAACATTGACACTAATACATATAACCACACATGCACACACACACACACAAACACGCTTATATCCATGCACACACACACACACACAAAAGCAAGCAAACAGGCATTCAAGCACACACACAAACACATACGCACACACACACACACACACAAGTAAGACTCCAGGCCAACAGATGAGTCACTCTTCAGGTCCTTCCAAAAGAACGCAGCAGCAGCACTGTCACAACAGCGCTGGTAAACACTTTTTCTGCCACGAGCAACAGGCTCTTTGTAGCCATGTACCTGCGATTCCTACCAGAGACATTTCATGTATTTCATATCTCGTCACTCTTTTTCCGGTGAAAGGGAATAGGGGTATAACAGGGCAGGGGCTGCCGAGAGAGGTCGGAAGGTCGGACGTGATAGTCGTCACTCAGACACTATTACGCCTGCCGCTGCCCACCTCTGGTTCCCAGAAGTGGAGCTTTCTAATGAGATGTGAGGTTGAAAAACACCATAGTACATAGATATATAATACATAGTAGACGCACTGTAGACGCGCTTGGCCAATGATTGATTACAGCCATTATACTAGCAGAAATGCTTTCCAACCATATGTAGTCATGTGCATTTGTGAAATGTGTTAGTGTGTGTGTGTGTGTGTGTGCGTGCGCGTGCATGCGTGCATTCGGTGCCTGCATGACGATAAAAACCACAGGAAGTGAGAGTGAGCGTTGCTAAGCAAGGGCAACTTCAACCACAATGGATACTGTACATAATATACAGAGGTGCGGGGAGCGAGCGAGCGAGCGAACACTAAAAGAAAAGTTACTTTGCACACAGCGAGGTCGTAAAGGGCCACTGCAGCACGGCAACCTGAGAGCCACACGTCTGCAGATCTCTGTACTACGCACCGTTTAAAGAAGAGGAGAAGCCAGCCTTTGGATGAGAGAATTACTTGGGGAGGGAGATAAACATAAAGTGCCACATGGTGAAGGACGTTGGCTTTTATTTTGGTTTGACATCTGCGTGTTTTTCATATACAGCTGAGCTCAGAGTTACCGTATTTCATTACATAGTGTGTGTGTGTGTGTGTGGTTGTGTGTGTGCGTGTGTGCGTGTGTGTGTGTGCATGTGTTAATTTTCCTCCCTGAAAGTTCCCAGGTAATACAATTCTGTTCATCAGAATGATATTCTGGAACATTGTTGTTTATCAGTTGTGACGATCCCTCCTCCCAGGCACTAGGTGTCCCTGTTTCTTTTGAGTTGTCTTTTACAGATGCTGAGTGGAGGGATCGTCAGCTTCATGTGTAACACCTGGGCCAGTGTGCTCTGCTTATAAAGACCTTCCTCATTCTGCGAAAGGAGGCTGGCGGGGAACTGGTTCCTGTTCACCGGCAGGCCTGATGGCTGATGGCCTGAATTGTTAAATAAATACCGCTTGCTAGTAGCCAGCTCAGGTTTGTTCTCCCTACTTTGGCACAGCCTTGGAGCCGGGTTGTGACACAGTCAAGATCAGGGGTCAGCCTTTTCAACATGCAGTGCCAGTTTGACATTTTCTCGCTAATGAGTGTGCCTTAAGCAACAATATATTAAATATTAAGCTGAATTATGGCACAGCGACCAAAAACATTTCCAGAAGACCTGGAATTGTATTATTTCCATTTATTACACGGCTCTTCTCAATGCTGTAGAATGCTCCGTTCACTTGCATGGGCCTTCCCGACTTCCGGTGGTGAATTATTTTTCAATAATGACCGTTGCTAAGCATATAATGGCCGCTGTCAAGGAAAGTGGATTTTTTCACGTCTTTCGTATCACTCCACAAGTAGTCCGGTAACTTATCAACCCCAGCGGATTCGGTTGCTAAGCGACGTCAACATCTTTGGCGGACTATTTCTCTGCTGATCAACATTACGAATGGTAATTGTAAGAAGACACACCATGTGAAGTTACTTTTTCGTTTTGGCAAGTAACCGTGTAATAAGCGGGATAATGTATAGAACGTCGCCGGTCATTATCTAAAATAAGCCCCTTCAGTAAGCCCCAGTCGGGGCTTATTTCCCGATAATGACCGGCGTTCTATACATTATCCGTTACATAGTCCACAATCATGCATCAACATTTTAAAGTTTTTTTTGTTGTTTGCAACATGGGCTTACAAATTAGAATGACATATATCCCATCTTAAAACACTACTTTCAGAAACTCATTCAAAAACATATTTGCACTGTGAGAAATGTAAAAAACAGAGACATTATATGAGAATGTTGGAAACATCCACATCAATATTTTTAAGATATGTACAGCTTTGCAAAAACATGTGAAGGCCATGCATACAGGCCACTTGAGAACACTGCTTTCAGTAACTCATTTAAACATTGCACTGGGAGGAAATGCCCAAAACAGAATAAAGTGAAAAAAAATTAGGTAGTAATGATTATACTGCCGCATTGTAGCAGTGACATTTTTTAACAATAATAATAAAATAAAAATAAAAATAATAATAAAATAAAATAAAATAAAAAAAATAATATATATATATTATTAAATTTTTTTCCCCCAAGTGTGCCAATGATTATGCTGCCACATGCCAGTGGTGGCACGCGTGCCTAGGGTTGCCGACCCCTGGTCAAGATGGTTGGCATCCACATTTGCTGTTCTTTTAGCTGTTGCATGTTGTTCCATATCTGCTATTGTTTTATACTATTTAGTACACTTTAATAAAAAGCGATTTACATTGAATTCAGACACAAGCCATTAAGTAGCAGGTGCCTCAGCCTTGAGCATCTTGCTCAAGGCTGCATATGGTCAAGCTGCAGACATGGGTAATCAAACCCAGCACCTTTTAGCCGCAACACCTTAACCACTACACTATCCTGTCCCCTGCTGATATCAGCACTCCTAGACACCACACATGATTACACTGCATAAAATGTTTAATGTATGTGTGTGATGTATGCCCGCCTATATAGGAAGTTATACATCAAACATGCACATTAAAGAGGCTTAGTTATGAAAATGCAAACACTGTAAGTCTTTCTTTAGGATCTGCACAAAATAAAAATGATCACACCACAAAAACTGCCAGTTTTATTTTGGTTTAGTACTCCTCATTGCCAGGGACAAAGAGGAGAGTCGGTCCTCTTTGTCTTCGCCCTCTGGGGGGTGAAAACATGACTAGCAGGGCTAGAAAGGCACCGGAGAGTAAGCAACGAGCCGCTGTTGTGTGCCGTGGATATGGCCGAGCCAAACAACTCTTTTTATCCCGACAAACACGACCGCCTTGGGACCCGCAACTCACATTTTGGCTTCATTCATATTCATGAGCAAATAATGTGCATGTTAATCTGAATATGCATATAGACGTATACACATGCCCACACATTAGCTGAGCGATATACTAAAAACCAAATTGCCGTGTTTGCATAGACTGGGTACCCCCAGGCCGTTCTGCCAGCGATTTGGAGAGGAGCAATACATTTCTTCCTGCTTCCGATGTGCTTTTACGGGAGCCAATCACCAAGCTGGCTTTTCCCCCTGGCGTGCTATTGGCTGGTTTAACACAATGACGACAGGGAAGTGACGGCAACCAGCCAAATGCACACAGAGTCGTTTGAACAACACCCGTTGATCACGCCTCTTGTGCTGAAGAAAATGACAGCAGCCTCCCCAGACCAACATGCAATCTACGATTGAGCTTGGTCTGGCAATACCCAGGCTAGTGTTTGCATACAAAATCTTAATTTTCCCACATGGCGTCCGACGCTGGTTGCATTTGGTCATCAATACTACACAGAGTACGCGCCTTACCGGGACGTCACTGGGGTGTCATTAAACCAACATCCCACAAATCTCAGTTTTTGCACCCACAGCACTTCAACAGTCCATGCAAACAGGGCAATTTCATTTTTTTTTTTTTTTTTTTTTTACATATTATCAGGGTCATAAAGATGTGATGGATGTGGTTCATTGGTAAGGACTCTAGTGGCTAGGGTGTGTAGTGACTCCCAGTCTAGGTAGTACCAGGTACTGGGTGCGATCCCCTAATGTCCACAACCACATACCTGTAGGCACGATGCCTAACCCAACTACATTACTTTATCCTTAGTGACCCTGTATTCTGAATTCACTCTAAGGTGAACGACTAAATAGTAACTCAGCCTAAATTATACAAATAATTATTCATTCTTACTTAAAATTCTTTTCATTCTTACTTCAAATTCCAAATAGCAATAATCAAGTGTGGTGACAAAAACTCTCTTGCAATGTTCCTCAAGAAGAGCGACTGTGGATGGAGTGTGCTCCTTAACCTCTCCTAATGACTTCATTGTGCCGTTGTCCATTAGCCACATTACCCTGGGAGCAAACATGGCACGGCAATGGCAGCAGCACAGCAGTCAGGTGGGCTAAGTGACACACAGTGAATAGGCAATGGGCCAAGAAAGCCCCCTAGAGAGAGAGAGAGAGAGAGAGAGAGAGAGAGAGAGAGAGAGAGAGAGAGAGAGAGAGAGAACGAGAAAGAGCTGAACACATGAGCCTCATTGACCAATGAATAACCATTATCTTGGCCTGGCTGGCTGTGGCTGGTCTGGAGACGGGAAAGCCAACCTTTCCGGGCCGCCGTTATTAAAACATACCTAGGCGCCCGCTCAAATGCTAATATCTATGCAAGATAGCGGTCACACACTTTGTAGCTCCGCTGCTCCCCCTCCTGTTCCCCGGGATCTGTCAGGAATGACAGGACTAATCCCCAATCTGTGCTCAAGGACACACACCGCTTCCTCTTTTTATTACACCTGAGAGTGTGTTTCCTCAGCCGCCGCGGCTGACAGGCTGATGGAGCGTGAACGTGTGTGTGTGTGTGTGTGTGTGTGTGTGTGTGTGTGTGTGTGTGTGTGTGTGTGTGTGTGTGTGTGTGTGTGTGTGTGTGTGTGTGTGTGTGTGTGTGTGTGTGTGTGTGTCTTGTGTGTCTTTGTGAGTGGGTGTAATTTGTGCATTAGTTCACTCTCCTGCATTGATTCACACACTGTTGTTGCATGTTGCGAGCAGGCACAAGACAAGGAGGCGGAGAGTGTGTACATACGCACGCACGGACGCCTGCACACACACACACACACACACACACACACACACACACACACACACACACACACACACACACACACACATTTGTGTTGACTATAAAACCAATACTGTCTACTGGATGATCATCAGGACCACTATTTATGTTTCCAATTACACACACACACACACACACACACACACACACACACACACACATACTGTACACACACACACACAAGCAGAGGCACAGGCAAGTAGGCACAACACACAAAGCCACAATCCCACACAGCCACAAGTCCACACACCTACGTACACACACACACACACACAGACACACACACAAGCAGAGGCACAGACAAGTACGAACAACACACACACACACACACACACACACACACACACATAAAAACACACACATCCACAGACCAACAAACACACACAGATCTACAGCACTTTACATCCTGAGCTACTCCAATGAGAGAAGCTGCTGGGGGCTTTAATAATTCTTATTACGGAGGGAGCAGGGAGGGGAATTAACAGCGCCCCCGTCTGCCTCTGCTTAATGAATTCCCTGTACTTTACACGGCCGGCCTTTTAGGGGAAGCGGTTGCTTGGCGCGGGGAACAGTTTGGCAGCGCCTCTCTCTGAGATCATGAGCGTCTAATAAAGCCCTTTTATTAGTCCCGCTGAGCTATATGGCACTTTGAGAAGGACCCTTGTGTGACTTTGCTGCTGCGGCTCGACGTTGTGTTAAGTACAACACAACAGCGAGCATGCACCAAGGTGACCGGTTTGGGGCTTTGCATGCTAACACACACACACACACACACCCTTACACATGCACGCACACACACCTTCACACACACACACACACACACACACACACACACACACACACACACACACACACTCCCACACAAATGCTCATACCTCACACACGCACGCACGCACACACACACCCTCACACGCACACTGCACACACACACAGTCACACACATTTTAGGTTTTGTTTTCGCACAAATTTCATGCAAGGATGCTCTATGTGCATCTAATGCACATGCAGCATATAATGACGCCATGCAGTCTTGGATAATGACTATTGTGCTTTCCATCACAAAGCCCCCCACGACACTTTAATTGAAAAACTAATTGTGAGAGTGTGTGTGTGTGTGTGTGTGGGTGGGGGGGGGGGTCCCTGAGATGATGTAACCATGTGACTTCCGAGTGCAATACTCTGCAACTGCCGTACCCCCTCGACCCCCCCCCCCCCCCCCCCGTTACATCTGTCCAGGGGCCTACAGCGTTGCTTTGGTAACTGCTCTGACGGGAGACACGGCTGAGGAAACACTGAGACAATGCGATCCCCCGGTAACCATTAGAGATGTTTTGCATCATATGACCGAAGGAGGAGTTCTGGTCACTGGGGGACAGCGGGGGTTGCTATTACTCTCTTCTTCACTGCTTTATATTCATGCAGCCGTACAACAACGAAGGAGAGAAGAAGAAGGGTTGCGGGACAAGGCAGCACATCAAAATGATGCTGATGCCTTGCTCAAGGGAATTGTAGTCATAGCAGAAGGTTGGGATGGAGGAGACATGTTGTTTGTTGGCCGCACCTATACTTATTCAGTCTACAGGTTCTTCTCACCAGCCCTATCCTCTGCTCTCATGCCTACACAATTGATTTGATTGGCATATTGAATAGTAAAACAGCCCTTGGTGTGTACAGTTCATCTTTCTTAATGTGAGCCTGTGGATTTCAGTCAAAACATTTCCCTGACATTGCCAGGAGGTAACACAAGTAAACCTTTGACGGTTGTGTTTCTAGTTAACTGAACCAATAGACCCGATAAACAACCCTTTTTCATAATCTTGAGTGGTTCATAATCATAATGCATAAGATGATGATATTCTAATGATTTTTAACAAGATCAAATAAGATAGACCATAAGCATCCTTCAGACTTTCTCAATGGTAAAAGCCCTTTCATAGCTCTGTACTTTGAAAATAAAACGTAAATTTAGATTAACACCTTCATGAAGCAAAACTTCAAGCCAGTGAGGAAGCTTTTCATGGCAACAACCACCCAGTCAATAGTATCTGCACTGCTACTTTGTAATCCATTTCACAACATTGTAAGTAAAACACAAAATAAAATCCACCTTAGGATTTAATTCCCACAAACAGAAAATATATTTAAAACTAAGATCGTTTAAATATCAAGGCTTAATCAATTAAAAAGACAATGTCCCCCCAAAAAAGTGATATTTTACGGTACTTTACAACGGATTAAAATCAAACGTGTGGTTAATAACTGCCGTGAATTAAATATATTAGTCATTAAAGACTCATACATGCTTTATTCATGCGTAGCCATACTCACATCTCTGGTTGCGGCGCCTGCCTTTGTACATTGCCATAACGGTCAGGAGCGGTGTTTTCAAAGAGCGTCGCTGCCTTTCTTCCCTCCCAAACTACCGAGTGTGTGTAGTACTTCTGCTGTAAAGACACAGCCAGCTCCGACTATACCATTTATCAAATTACTCCAGGGGGAGCTCACGATTCCAATGCGCAGCAACTCAAGCGAATTACCCCAGTGCCTCTTCTGTAGCACAGTTGTACAGAGTTTATGCCACTAAGAATGGGTCATTAGGCTATCAATCCTCATAAAGATAATTTTAGCAAATCGGTGCTCAGCGATTGGCTCTCTCTCTCTCTCTCTCTCTCTCTCTCTCTCTCTCTCTCTCTCTCTCTCTCTCTCTCTCTCTCTCTCTCTCTCTCTCTCTCTCTCTCTCTTTATGTCTCTCTCTGTCGCTATTGCTCAGTTTGTGGCCAATTTGAAACCTTTGAAACATAATTAGCATTTCAAAGCTCATCAGCTTCATAGTGGATTGAATTATTGTTTTTATTTAATAATAACGAAAAAATGGCCCAAACTTTAGTAAAATATAAATGAGCTTGCTCGCACACCCGGCGTGAAATATAACAGCCTAGCGGGCCCGGAGATGCTCCGGCTGTTGCAGTCACCTCGTTGACGTAAATGAGCTCTTGAACGTGATCTAATTAGTGTGACAACGTGCCACCGTCTCGAGCCCAATGCCGACCGACGTCTGAACAGCTTCGCGGTTGAGTAAGGTCTCGCTGCAGCCTGTAGGACATGGACATCCAACGTCCAAGTGCTACCGTCACTCACTCACGTCCAGTCGCGAAGCGTGGTTCACGGGCGTGGAAAGTTTCAATCTCTTCTTTCAATCCCTAACCCTAACCACTACTACCCTATCCCTAACCCTAACCATTACTAACCTATCCCTAACCCTAACCACTACTACCCTAACCACTATTCCTATCCCTAACCCTAACCACTACTAACCTATCCCTAACCACTACTACCCTATCCCTAACCCTAACCACTACTAACCTATCCCTAACCCTAACCACAAATAACCTATCCCTAACCCTAACCACTACTACCCTATCCCTAACCCTAACCACTATTACCCTATCCCTAACCCTAACCACTACTACCCTAACCCTGAAAGGGACATCATTTAATAAACATCATCGCTGGCGTAAAACGACTTTGACGGTAGCAGTTGGATGTTGATGTCCATGTCCTACAGGCTGCAGCCAGACATTATTGGAGTGGTTAAGGAATGTGTTTTTCGTAGGCGGTATCCGGGAAAAGTCCCGCCTCAAGAGCTAGGATTGGACAGGCAGCCTGTCAGTCAAGCTCCGCCTTCATGCCTTCCCTTAATTAGTTTTTTGTCTGCAGCCACTCTGACGCTTCGCGTTTACTTAGATGAAAATGTATTTCAGCTTTGCCTTGCCACGCAGTCCTGAACACATTTCTCAAAGGGAGACAAATTAAAGCCAATTCTTATTCACCAAACAGGCAACAGCTGTAATGTTAGAGATCGTGAGCTCCCCAAAATTTACGTTAGGCCTACAATCAAGACGAAATTGTGGGGCTATGCCTTTGTAATCTTGGATATTTCTAGAAAAGAGAAATGTTGGATTCCGCCTACGAAAAACACACTCGCTCCCGGCGAGTAATAAAAATTGTTGTCACTGAAGGGAAATTTTAACCAACTTTGTTTTCTATCTGTGCCTGCCTGATCCCTCATTCAAATGATATACAATCATGACCATTACAATTAGGTTACTAGATGGTAATGATTCATTTAGGTGGTTTCTTGTTTGCGCCATAAAATATAGGCTACATTAGCCTACCATTACCAACATACATGGACCGTTTTCATGTTCTCTTTTCTGGGGTAAGCGTAAGCCCCACAGTGGCCCAGGCAGGGGGACACTCTGAATGGGACACGATTGAGTTACAGAGCTCCACAAATGAACCCGACCAATATTCTCTATTACATCATGATCGACTGCAAATGAGTAGATGATTTGGCTCCGCGGGTTGATTTGTTGAATGAATCTCAGCCCCAGCTAATGTGTAGATGTCTAACTGGTGGACAAGCTGTCATGAACACTTTCAACTTTACATAACCTTGCCATGTGCTTGGAGAAGGTAATTGCCTCTTTGGTACATCTGGACCAGGTGGGCTTCATTAATGGCCAATGAAGACTCCTTCATGTGATGTCAAGAGCATCTTCTCTGTAGAATCCAGCGCTAGCAATATCACTGAATGCTAAAAAATTTTTTATAGAAAATAATGGCTTTTTCTTATTTCATGCAATGTCCAATTTTGGTTTTGGGCTCAAATTTGCACTTGATAAAGGTGCTGTATTATGAACCAACTGCTCATGTTTATACTTATATAACTTATATATGTATGGGCTGGGATCGCTGGCCTGTGCCATTCAAGTGTACTAATCTGAGCAGATATGATTTAAAAGCCAGTCTTTATGCAGAGGATATTTTATTAACATTATCTAATCCAACTCGCTCAGTACCAGCCTTGTTCAAACTTAAAGCAGTAACTCAGTAAACCTTCTGGATACAAGAATAATTGGGGTAAAAGTGAGGCTACCTCTCCAACAGCACATCTTTTGCAGTCCACCTGGGCTCTGTGTCCTTGTCTGGAAACCTTGAGGAAACCTTGGAATAAATATCAGATCCCCAATTATCAAGATATTCGACGTAAATGGCCCTCGCATTTTGAGAGTAATTAGAGAGGATATAAGGACACTTTATCGTGATAAAGAGGAACTTTCTACACACACTCTCCTCTCTTATATCATCCTTAGTTTCTCCAGCAATGGCTGAAGTAAAATTACCAATTACCAATTATTTTCCAGTTTCAGATGGAAAATATGAAACTGGATAAGAAGCCAAGAATAAACTAAAAAATGTGCCATCGCCCAGACACAAGGGTGCTCTTGGTGTTCCTGATGTTCATAGTTGCTATTTTGTATAATAAAGACATAGGAATAGGCACAGTAATCATTATCCAGGAGGAAACTGGTAAGGGAACGAGACGGGTTCACCCCTGGCTGAATGATTTCTTGGACTTATTATCAGTGGAGAATTTAGCCTCAACCTTTAAGGACTGGTGATGGTCTAGGTGTCCGGTCTACTCTCATTATAGAATAATTTAGATAGCCAAAAGGCATCCTGCTGACATACAATGATAGAACAACTTGACTTGGGAGTATGAAAGCATGAGTATGCATTTGTATCATGATTGTGAATGGATGATGACCTGATGTTAACCTGTATTAACTGCCACTTTTTTATCTCCAATTTTATTAGGCTTGATTTTTCTCATGTTAAGGGGTTTCAACTGCCAGCTGAACTGTTCACTCCCCTCCCCCTTCCCCTTCAGGCTGCACTTGAAAATAAGAATTTTGTTCTTAATTTGCTTGCCTGGTTAAATAAAGGTTAATAATAATTCTAGGTTCACACCTAAATGTCCTTTAGCAAAATGCATAAACTTCACATAAATTACATGTAGACTATTGAATAATTGCTATTTCTTAGATGAATTTCAGCTAATCGTGTCTCTTAGTTACAATGTGCTATCTTGGAGGTTTCTTCCTTTTATTACCAGTATACAGACAAGAAAGAGGTAGTCGAGATAAAACATGTTTTTTTCTGACGGTGACTGTATTATATTCTGATATTCTCTTGGCGCCATCTAGTGTTCATTTAGATAAAATCATTGATTACTGAACCACGCTGCAAACATACAAATAGGGAGACGGACAGGCATAACTTTACTTGGGGAAAGTGGGAAATCTCTTAGACATGGATTTATTAAGTGCTGAAATCAATTATATATGATTTGTGTTCCATCAGAAGTTAAACATCGTACTGCAGATTAAAGTAAATTTTTGGTGGATTATTTATACACCGTAGGCTTTGCCCGTCACAATCGTAGTGCGCTTAGCGGTATTACCCACTTTGTCCACAGGGAGGCACTCATGGACTGCGCGTTGGCCAGTTGAGTACAAGAATGTAGCGAATCAGTGGCATCTCGCGAGTAATTTACCAGGTACACTGTATTATTATCACTATTTTATGCCTACCTTACCTAGACTAGTGCATAACAACAGGGTCAGGGTCAGAAGGCACTGTATGCCAATTTGTCCTTAAACTTGTACAAGAAGTTTTCCCCATCAATCTTACCATTTACTCCCTCCCACACACACACACACACACACAAACCATCACAAAAACATCACACTCAGATTCACACTGTCATACACATGCACACACACACACACACACACACACACACACACACACACACACACACACACACACACACACACACACACACACTCACAAAGTTGTCCTAGCAAAACACCTTCATACCAACACATGTACAACATATGCTTAAATATTGCCTTCTGTCCCTTGCCTGTACTCTTTAGGAATCTTGATCAGGTTGTAATGCCATTAAAAAAATATATAAGCATTAGCATAAGCAGCTGAACGTCATTGTATATGTGATCCATTCATAGCTCAGGGAATTAAATTGAGCAAGTCATTTTCTTTTTCTTGCTGAAATACTTCTGTATTCAAGGTTGCCTTGGCGGATTCTTCTCGGTGACAGCTGGTCTTTTATGCTGTGCATTACACACACCATTTCAACCTATACTGCAATGTTGTGTGATATGTTATATCAGAGCAGCAGCACCATTCAGGAGTTAACATCTTCATACAAACACCAGCAGAATCAGTAGAAGCCTGGTTGACATTCTCCAAAGGAAGAACCTAGACCTACAGTCAGCCACAATATATCACATTTATAGTGTGTGTGTGTGTGTGTGTGTGTGTGTGTGTGTGTGTGTGTGTGTGTGTGTGTGTGTGTGTGTGTGTGTGTGTGTGTGTGTTTGCATGTGTGTGTGTGTGTGTGTGTGTGT
>NW_028179088.1:0-15000 GCF_964030765.1 Micromesistius poutassou | reverse complement strand
CCGATGACGCGGGTGTTCTCGCCGACCACGGCGCCGCGCGCGTTCCTCTCGCTGGCATACTGGACGAAGGCGAAGCCCTTGTGGACGGAGCAGCCCACAATCTTGCCGTACTTGGAGAACAGGGCCTCGATGTCAGCCTTGGTGACCACCGCCGTGTTGAGGTTGCCGATGAAGACGCGAGAGTTGAGGGAGCGCGGGTCATTCTTGTTGGTCACGTTGCTGGTCTGGGTCTTCCCAGTCATCCTACCCCTACAGCCGCTGAAACACACACGGCAGGGTTAGCAGGGCCCCCCCGGGGGGGGGGGGGTTAGGTGGGGGGCTAGGTGGTAACATAGGTAGTTATGGAAGCTAGGTTTGTTTGGGAAGATGTTAGCAAGGTGATGTTGGTAGCACAGAGCTGTGCATATTGCAGTGGTTTCTTTGCATGATAGAAGGTCTGATGACAGGCTTTAAAACTTTAAATGTCCTCAGTCCGACATTTCAAGCTTTTAAGCTTGGATAGAGTTGGCTAGAGGAGGATGAAAGTTTGAATACTCACTAATTGCTGATAGCTATTATTGAGCGCACATACACAATTTGATTATTATTGATTGATTATTAGATAATTTGACCAGGATGCATCTATCTTGTCTATCTTTTATTTGACATGAAAATTACATTCAGGTTTTGCATGTGCTTTTGCCAAATGTATATGCATCCAGAATGATTATAGCCACAACATTATAGTACACTTAGTTAACATAAACACCACAAGTAATCATGAACACCATTAGTAAATGATTACTAGATCATTAGTTATTATTATCACTAACATATTTAATAAATCCTTTCATATCATAATGTTAATTAGTGGTTAATTAATGGACCCTTGTTACCAAAGATTCTAATATAAAACATTTAAAGAGTGAACCTGACGAAGCAACAGCGAAACGTGTTGTTTACAAAAATAAATCAGCTCACCAGTGTGCTGTGATTTTACACTTTTTTTGGCTTTATAAAACATTTAAAGTTGAGGGTATATAGTGTCAGTGCTTGTGGGTGTCGGTGATCCTGCATTACTGTAAAAACGGCAACAAAATAAATTCTCACCACAAAGTCTGTGACATCTAGTGATCTATATGATCCGAAGAGGATGTGTGATACAAATGAAAATACATCCTCATTCCTCAACCAATCAATCTCCTGCTCTCCTGTGTTGTTTTCACTGTCAGCATAAATCCACCGGATGATGGAGCAGGAAATATTCAGGTAATGACCTTCAACTCGTGTAGATCAGCCTTTAGATTTTGTACTTTTGTTTAAAACTGGCATTCTATATTTGCGTCTGTCAAATGAAACCTGACGAATATGGAATACATTTAATGCACAATAAATTATGCTCTTCTTTCTGAGGGAAAGAGTCACTGGTGGATAACATAAACACTGCCAGCATATATAATCAGTACAGTGATTCAGCATTCAAGACGGCAATCAAGACCAACTGCCAATTCATTTGTATGTTTCCTGTAAGCTCTGCAGTTTGAATGAACCATGAAGTTAGTCTCAACAACAGACGATCTTCAGGATTGCCAATTAAAGTGTGCACGTCGTGATTATTCATTTCATGTTAAGTGCCTTAACAAAAACAGAAATCGCGTTAACGTCAAACTAAAATGTAAGGTTGAGAGCAGCAAATTAGTGCCAACAACAAGCACAAGAATGTCAAGAAACAAGTCTAGCACAACATTTTAATGCAGTCGTGTATAAACACAATCCCAAAAAAGACAAGTTGTTCTGACCTCCATTTGTAACATTTCCCCAAAAAGCTAGACGCTCCACTCGTCCCTCACCTCATGCCCACCTTCGGTTTAATCGTAACTGACTGGCGCTCCGAGTGAATGGCAGAGAAATGTTCTTACCGGTTAGACTCAAAGCATCACCACCGGAGGAAGGCGAGAGAGAGGTACACTTGACAGTAGCGTAGAAGCAGGTGTGAACAGGACAGGACTGCTCACTGATCGTGCTGTAGGGGTATAGCCTCATGCCTCTTATGGCAGGTCTGTCAATTATGGACAAGAGCATTAGAAGGCAGTAGAGTCCACCGACTCCCCTCATTATCTTTTGTAGCATTATTCTTCTGACTTGACTCTAATGCCCGAGTGGGATTCTGCGTTTTAGGCTGCTGCTGTCATTGGCATTGTTGTGGTTCATGATATTGTCGTATTTTTCGGTACATTTTAGCTTCAGTTCAGTGTGCGTGTAACCACGTCACGGTGGAATGGGGGCAAGCGAGAGAGAGAGAGAGAGAGAGAGAGAGAGAGAGAGAGAGAGAGAGAGAGGGAGAGAGAGAGAGAGAGAGAGAGAGAGAGAGAGAGAGAGAGAGAGAGAGAGAGAGATAGACAGAGACAGAGAGAGAGAGAGACTTGCAGTTGGACACTGAGCTCTTTAGAACATGTCTCCGCTTCCAGTGATGGCTACAGAAAGTGATCTCAAGAGACACTCTCTCAGTCTATCATCCTCCCGACCTGTGACCACCCCCACCCCCCACCCTTCCTTCTCCTCCGCCTCCATCTCTCCCTCTCCAGCCCTGCTGCTACCACTAACAGCCACCCGCGCTCTAGCTCTCCCTCGCTCTCTCTCACTCTCTCTCTTTCTCTCTCTAAGGGATGAGAGGTCACATTGCCATAGCAATCAGTAGAGCCGAATGCGTTGCATCCATCCGTTCAAAGACTGCATGCACACACCCACGCACCCACGCACCCACACACACACACACACATACACACACACACACACACAAACAGACACACAAACACACAAAAACACTTTCTCGCACTCCAGCTCTCTCCAACCTCTTACACAGAGGCAGCCCGGTGCTTTGTGCGCGCGCGTGTGTATCTAAATAATGTCTGTGTCTGGGCTCAGTGTGTAATTATAGATGCGCTATTGTCTCAGAAAGCGCTCCGGTAAGGACATAAAAGCAGGCGGAGGTGATAACTCCTCATAATAACCTCCGCTCGCTATTAACCTGTGGTGGAGGACGTCAGACAGGTGGGCTGGGCTGGTACTCACTGCTGGGAGGGGGGGGGGGGAGGGTGAAACCTGAAGGTTGAAACTTGGACGAAAGCAGTTCAGCAGAAATGAGAGCAAAAACACCCAAGCAACTTACTCATTCCCATACACACACACACACACACACACAACTACACATATATAGGCACAGGCACACACACACACACACACACACACACACCACACTAACACAACAACACACACATACCTGTACGCACATACACATACACACACACACACACACACACGCAGCTACACACCTATAGGCGCACAAACACACACACACACACACACACACACACCTGTTGATAGGTTACTTGTTCCGAGGCGCGGCTCGGTCTGGCGGGCTATTTTCACCTGCTCTTTGATTTCATATTTCTTTTTTTTCATGTACACATAATCCATCACACGTCTCATGTGGAATTGTTGTGCACCCACACACAAACACACATGTTAACACACCTGTAAACAACACACACACACACACACACACTTTACTGTACTAACACAGACACACCCACACATAAACACCCACACACACATAAAAACACACACACACACACACACACACACACACCCATAAACACACACATCCACCCGTGGGCAGCCAACGTGGGGGAGTGGGGGAGGGGGCAAATGTTCTCACACAGTCAATCATGGACTGACCGGTGAGCGATGATACCCACAAGCCGGCCTCCCGCATTTCTTACTCACACACACATTCCTGTAGATGGAAGCACGGAGCACGCCCCCCCCCTCCCCCCCCCCCGCCTCCCAGCAATAGAGGACCCACCCACCGCCATTCCTTCCCTGCACCCTCATACCTCCCCCCCCCCCCAGCCCCCCTTACTAAGTGATAAATGGGTGCAGGAGTGCGACGAACGAACCGGCCCAAGGCCACTCCATGGCAGGTGCACTGTGTGTGTGTGTGTATTGTTATGTGTGTGTGTGTGTGTGTGGGGGGGGGGGGGGGGGCATCATCCACCTAATTAAGCACTGGTTCACCTTCTCAAAAAAGAAGAAAGAAAAAGGGGAGCTTTGGCCGACGTTTCGTCTGATTTAGGACACGGTGTGAAATGAAGAAAAAGGCTGAACGCAATCAGCCATTGTTCAGAGTGTCTAGAATGTCTGAAGGATACAGGGTGTGTGTGCAGCGGGCTGAAGAAAGAGAGAGTACTCTCAGATGGCTTTCTACACGGTGACTCAGGGAGCGAGGGGCCGTCTTGTAGAGCACATTAAATGGCTGTTTCACCCGCTCGGACAATAGCACAGATTGGCTCTTTGTCCAGCCCTGTATATTAGTCACGTCAGAATTTTTTCGATGGCGTATCTTTCTTCTTTTTTTTTTGTTCTTCGCTTTTCTGATTACTCATACACCCTGTGAGTGGGTGGAAATGGATTCAAATGCCATGTTTGTCAAAAGCCATTTGTCAAAAAGTTGCCTCTGGAGGGTCTCATGGTGGGCTGAGACGAGGCGTGTGTCGGGGCGGTCACTTGCCGCTGAAGGGTTTTGTTATCCTGATTTCCCTTTTATGAGGCTCATTCTGAAAGCCTCAAGGCACAAACCAGGATGGCAATGCAACAGGGCAAATAAGATACTGAGATTTTGCAGATATGCGTTTTGGTAGATAATCATTACTTAACATGTTGACAAGTGTCTGCATAGGAGTCACAGGCTTTTGCTTAGGTGTGAGACGTTAAAAATAACAGACGGAGGGGTGCCCCGGTGGCTCACCGGGTAGAGCGCGTACCATTAAGGCTCAGTCCTGATCGCAGCGACCCGGATTAGATTCCTGCCCGCGGTCCCCTGCATGTCCTCCCATACCTCCTGGTCGATCTCACTTTATAATAAAGCGTAAAATTGCAAGACTAAATCTTTAAAAAAATAATGGAAATAATGGATGAGATGGACAGTACTGTGGGGACGCAGTCCCCTAGATGTGTTTAATGACACATATTATCCTGCCCCTTTAACCCACACTCCCAGTGTGCCGTCACCATGCCTTCCACTGCCATGCAGTCGGAGGCTATGCAGTTTTCATTAGAAAATGTGCCTTCAAAAAAGGCACACTTCTCCTACAATATTCATGTCTCTCCAACCACCCCCCAAAGCGTGTACGGTAACTGCTGTACTGCAAATGCTAATAGAGACATCTCAGCCCAGCGACAAGACACAGTCTAAGGAGCCCGGACAGCTGGGGAGTCAGGAGGAATAACAACCCAGGATGCATTGCGTGCTTTTAAAATAACCGTCTCCACACATAAGAGGCCAGAGGCGCATGTATCCGTACAACGCTGGCTTGAAAATTTTTATGTTTATCCCTGAAAAATGAAAAGCTGTTACTGTCAAACTATTTCTTCTGCCAACGTTGAAACAGTACATTTGACGTGTCTTTAATTCTGCCTGGTCCGCCACGTCACTCAACACCCCCCCCGCCCCCCCCGCGGTAAGCGTTTGGCCCCTGCTCACTTCGCGGCCCACTTCCACATTAACTGACGCTGGCTTCAGAGGCTGAGAGCGGGCAGAAAGGAATCCTCCTAGCACTTCACTCCCTGTCTGATCTGCACACTGACTCACCACCATCCCATCCCATCTCCCATCCCATCAAAAAACATGAGGACTCGTAGAAAATACGCAAAGGGTTGACTTGGATGGATTCAAAGACTACGTCTCTCTCTCTGTCTCACTCTCTCTCTCTCTCTCTCTCTCTCTCCCTCCCTCTCTCTCTCTCTCTCTCCCTCTCTCTCTCTCCCTCTCTCTCACTCTCTCTGTCTCGCCCTCTTTCCCTCTCTCACCCTGATTCTACATCCTTCCCCCCAGCAGCAATTGGACAATGCTTTACTAAAGTCTCCTCCAGTGTCACCAGTCAAGGGAAGAGGCCAATTTGACTTGGGGTCTTTGTGCGCATATCTCACCACTGTGACATCTGCTAGGAGGATCCAGTCATAATCCAGAACTAAAGTTCACGTTTGTGCCGGCCGACGGGTGGGAAACCGCTTCGAGGAATAGAACATGTTGACCAATAGGAAGCGGGTATATGATCACTATCGCCAGTCTGTCACAAACAATAGATTATGTGAAAAGGTTTCTGTTTGAATAGCAAAAAGCTGAAGATTTTGACCTTCATGTAATAAATGATGAACAAGACAAGTATCACACTGTGGCAAATTATGTCTTTAGGAAATAACTTGTTGGTATTTTCTGACTAAAGCCTGAAAATAACATTCAAGATAGTATACCCAGTATTTTGGGGTTAGGGTTAGGGTTTTGTGCTAATAACCACAATGTGATTATTAGTAGAGCAAGTAAACATGACACAGTGGAATATATTTCCAGAACCCCTTTTGTATAGATATTGTATAATCTATATACAATATAGAACATAAAAGATGACAACGAAGGACCCATTCCTTGTATTTCGACTAATTTGGATAAACATTACAAGGCAAACTCTGAATGCAAACGACAAAATCTGGATTACATTTTTTATTTTCTCATTTGAGAACCAGGGGTTAAGGATTCTCTCTCTCTCTCTCTCTCTCTCTCACTCTCTCACTTGTTCTCTCTCTCTCTCACACTTATTCTCTCTCTTTCTTTTTCTCTCTCCTTCCCCCCTTGTCCTTATCTTCGTCACCCTCTGCTCCCTTGCATCCATAAATTACTTCTACTTAAAACCCGGACAGCGGCAGCAGCTCTTGCTGAATCATTCAAACTCTTCAATTAGCAATTAGTGCTTAACGAGCTGGGGCGGTTCAGCCTCCTGTCCTACTAAACCTCAACCAATGGAATGTCTCCTGGTGGACCAGGGGGAGGTAAACACACTTGGTCTGGGGGAAATGTGGGCTTATGGATTCCACCACAAAAAGACCACACACCCATCCTAAAATTGCACAATAATGGTCTGGCAAACCCTGCCATCTATTACCCCAACGTAAAAATCTCTAATCCAATACCTAATCTCAAAAACCTCCAACCTTATACCTAAACGTAACCATCTGTAATCGAATACCTAAACGTAAACATCTTTAACGCGACACCCAAACTAAACCATCTCTTACCTAAGAGCAATTAAATAAACTGTGGGTTCCATTGACAAAATCATGTAATGATGCCTTTATTTGCTTGCTTATGCTTGTATATAAGATGAAGCAGACAGGATCACTCATTGTGCCGCACAGCCTAATGGGATATCCTACACTGACCAAGGGACCACCTGATGCTTCCTGGAAATTCAAACAAATCTAGATACATAGTTAGAGTTGAAAGTTAGTGCAAAGTTTCCGATGACTCCTGCTGAACTGGGACAATCCTACGCCACCCATATCATCCACCTATTCAGAAAGCATCGTCCCAATTTAGAAACAGATTACGCAGAGGAGACTGACAACATTTTCCCCAGCCGTCAATGACTAACGAGCCCTAACGATTGTCACCTGTGTTGACTGAGCACCGTTTGTTAAGCGAGGAGGGGAGGGTTGGATGACAGGGGAACCCGGGAGACATTCTGACTGACTGCTACCTCCTGTGCGGTATACCTCCTGACTCTGTCAGCAGCAGCGGGGATAGAGGGAGAAGGTGAACAATAGCACGTTGTGGGTGAGTTCATACTACAGAGAGACATAGAGAGAGAGATAGAGAGAGAGACAGAGAGACAGAGAAAGAGAGAGAGAGAGAAAGAGAGAGAGAGAGAGAGAGAGGAGAGAGAGCGAGAGGTCTTTTTGCTATGCCAATCATCTTCAAGGAGCTAAGCAGCAGGCCTTGGGCGGCTGTATCAAAGACGGAAAAAAAGAAAGTGTAAGAAAATAAGGCTTTTCCGTGCGGTAGGCAGGTAGGTAGCGTGGCGGCGCATGAATTATTCCGGATCCTATTCATATTACTGTTCCATCGGCCTCTTATCATTTACATATTTCCCTTATCTTTAATGAAGGCACTTTCTGAACTGTGAGGCGGTGCGTTTCAGCCCCCCCGCTCCATGAACGCAACACTGAACGGAGACCCCCGTAAGACACTGTTCCAATATGAAATCCGCCTTCATATCTCTTCTGGGTCCCCGCGATGTGAACTCCAGGGGAGCTCTCGGTAACACTGGAAATACATACACGCACACACACACACACACACACACACACTTGTGCACACATACACATACACACACACACATTTGTGCACGCATACACACACAGACACACACACACACACACACACACACACACACACATGCAGAGGACGCAAAGTAAGTTGTTTCACATTGTGATTCAGAAACGCCTATAGCCTTGACCGCTGGTGACACAGAATATAAAAAGCACTCCTCCGACTATAGGTGGAAGAGAGCGATAGAGAGAGAATAGAATATATCTGTACCAGCCGTTTTTATCTTATATCTCACAATAATAGCTTTGCTGATTATGTGGAGAACGAGGGCCCGTCAGGCCCCTAAGGCAGGCATTTCTGCTGCGAGTTTTAATACCATTTGGATGACTCAACCTCTCCACGTTTTGATGTACAGTGGTAGGGACAACATTGCATTATCCGATCAGGGCGTTTGTCGCATTTATCAGATAAGTGCATCTGGCTGCCAGGAAATGCAGAGAGTTTATTGTGATTATGCGACTCCAGTGTTTTACTTTTAAATCATTTCATTTGTTTATTTTTTTGTTGTTTTTTGGGCCTTTTTTTGGTTTACAGCTGGAAGAAACAGCATCCTATAATACATGTACTGTCAAAACCAACACATTGTCATGATAACTTCACTTGGAGGAGGGATGAGATGTAAATCTAATATTTCTTTCTCAAGATATTGTGAAAGCAGACAAGACTCCAGATAGGAGTCCGTAAATAGTGCCAGGGAAAAACACTTGATGCAAGTGAGAAGTTAACCACACTCTGCGTATCACTAAAACGTCCACCGGCCAGTGGGTGTAGGAGTCTAGAGGGTCGCTCCGTCAGGAACGCGGAACACACACCCAGCAGTTTCTCACTTCTCTTTTTGGCACCGCCGAACGCTATTTCTCCATTTGCTTAATTCCTCGCTTGTATGCTGGCCAAATATAGCGTTGTGTTGCACCGGGCTAAAGTAACTGGGTCACTGGAGCTGAGTCGGGTAATTAGATAGATTGGCCAAATGTATGGATGTGGTTTTGTGGTGACAGAGAGGGGACGGGGGTGTGGGGGCCGACGGGGTCGTGAGGTGGGGTCAAACCACTGGGTTTTTGTGGGGTTTATTTTCATGACAGAGTGTCAAAGTCAAAGTTCACAGGGGGAAAAAATGAGTGTAAACAATGGAGATGGTTGTTGATATATGATGACAAGTGACAGGGGCACTCCATGCTGACAATGATCATAGGGAGGGAGGGAAGAGAGACTTTTCCTTTGTTGTTCCTTTGTTTCTATGTTGCTATAAAATATAATATAATACCATCAGCAGCAGAGGGAAAGCTATCACCTATCAATGTTACCATGTAGACGAATGACAAAGTGCTGTCATTCAGTCTACTGTTTAATTATTGTGCATACATACAAAGTGACGAATGTCAAAAGTCAATGATAACACAATATATATCGATCCATGCTTGCATGTATGTAGTAATCGTACCATTAAAGGGTTGTTCTAGATGCATTGTAACAGGGGGGGGGGGGGGGGGCTGGCTGGAAAAGTCTCTTGATCAGATAGGACTGGGCAGAGGGGTAGAGGTTAGCTAATAGAGACACACACACCAGCCTAGGAGCGACAACCGGCAGCCTATAGATAGACCAGCAGAAGAGCAATAAAGAGGCTTCTGGCCGCTGTCCGAGGTGCTGAAATCTCACTCTCTCTCTCCATCTCTCTCTCTCTCTCTCTGTCTCTTTAGAGGCAGAATAAAGAGGGAGCTGTCCGTTGTGCTGAAATGCTGATGTAGCCGCAGCTAATGGCACGCCGCACAATAGAGGACCGAGAGCATCAGGCGTATGCCGAATGTGTTGTCATGTGCTATTCACCCAGCCTGACCCTATCTCCTCACGGCCAAACACGGCCTTTGTGGAGGTAAGGGCTGTGCATTAACAACTCTCTTCATCATAAAAGTGTACGACGCCAGTGTTATGTGGGAAGAGAAGGGTTGGGGCCGCTTTCCATTGCCATGTCCAGAACAGGACATGGCAATGGAAAGCGGCGCCCCGCGTGTGTAGCGGACGTCAGCGTCAGTCCCCCCCCCCCCGAGACGTGGACCCTGAGAAACATATAGACTCCCATGTCATCATCATCACTCCCCCCCCCACCCTCATGGGGGGGGGGGGGGAGTTTGACCCGCTGAGTTTGACCCGCTGTCAGCCCATCCACCTGGTGGTGGTCTCTTCCTCGCTTTGCTTCTTTTAGAATTTCACACACATACACACATAACATGGCGGTGGAAACCCTGTTGCAACCCTGTTCTGGTTCTGAACTCTCCCTCCCCATACACACGCGCACACACACACACGCGCACACACATACACACACAGACACCTACTGGAGGGCTCTGGAACCACAAACCATTTCCCAGTACAAAAGCAGAAAAAGCCCCCCTCCCTGTGGTTCTGGATGTGGATGAGCCTCAGGCTTAGGCACATGTGTGTAAGTTGGTGTTTGCACGTGTGCATGAGCATGCGTCTGCGGAACCGTGTGCATGCGTGCATGTGTGTGCATGTGTGTCTTGAAATGCTTGACTAAACTTTGTTCCCTTCCCCAGCGTGGCTCTCGAGGGGGGCCGTGCCTGTGCATCGGGGGGCTTGTCTTTCACAGGGGCCGCTCCCGGAGCCAGCCGTCCACCGCCGTCCCTGGCAGGAGATAAGTATTGTTTGCATAGAAGCACATTTCACGCTCCGTTTCCCCCCACCTGTTCCCAGACCCAGGGAAAAAAAGTGTGAGCCTGAAAAATGGCTCACAAAATGCCTCCGTCCATATCTCTCAGGAACCATTCAAACCAGCCTGACAACCGTTTTTTTATTCAGCCTTAAAGGGTTCAGGCTTCCTCTCATTACAGGGAGAAAGTGTATGTTAATTGAGGGTAAGGGGGGAAAGTGCTACTAAAGTACTACTTCCTGCCATGTGTGGGCTTGGCATTGATGGCACAAACTCTAGGGTCTGGAATCATGAGGCTTCTAGACTCTTGTAGGGACTTTGCTACTTTTGTCTTGTCAAATTACATCCTGGTGATATTTTTAGACAACAGAACTGTGTGGGGTTTTTTCTGAGTCAAGGTCAAGTGATTGATACAATTTATCACTAGACCAATTTGTGTATTCAGTTACCCATCGTTTCTGAGCCTGGGCTGAGAGAGCCCCACACCCACACATCAAAACAAAATGTGCAACAGAAGAATCTGGGCTGGGATCCACAACTCTGCCTCGATTGGGAGGTATTTCATTAATATATTATTCATATTTATTAATTGTTATGTATTATTATATGAAACAAAACGATTAGGCCTTCGGTGCAATCAGCAAGGATTGAACTTGGTCACTTGTAGCAAAACGTCTACAAAGCACATGAAGTATTTGTCATCGAATTGATTCGTTTTTATTTTTCGTTTAGTTTTTTTCGCAGCACAGAAGACATGATATTCCTATAGGCTCTAAGAACACATTAAAATCGAAATACAAAATTGAAATACAAAACATGGTCACGTATAACCAACAGTGCAAAAAAACAAGCTACTTTCTTTTTGAAACGATAAAGCGGAGATAAAACGTTTCAAGTCTGTATGATCGAGCAAGAAGGAAAAATTAACAAACTCCAAGCAAAGTTCACTCCTTACCCATTAGAAAAGCAAAATCCTTAGAAGGTGAAAATCAAAACTCGCTCAGAGACACACGGTCCCAAACACCAGCTAAACACTGCAAGATAAGAGGGGAAAAACACGACACCCAGAATCGCGGCAAAACGAGACAGAATCATGAAAAAGCCAGAAAACAAACAAGAGGCATAACAAGTGGCTCGGGGAGGAGGCTGCAAAAACACCAAGAAAAGATCCTCGGAACAACGCAGGGGCTATTTCTCTGTGGACGTCGGAGGAGCAGCGAGACTCAGCATCCAAGATTCAAATCATTGCATGCAGAAAAGGATAAAACATTTCCCCCATTGCGAAACACCAAGAGAAAGAAGAGAAAAAGAGAATTTAAAAAACAGGCTTAAAGAAAGGGCACTGGAAAAGGTACTCACCGAGTGGGAGTAAAACGTGTTTCAATTAAAAAGAAGGAATCGGGCGCTTTAAGGTGGCGTTTGGTCTGTGTGCAGGCTTGCAGTGGGCTACAGAAGCTCCCGAGTGGTCCCTGCACTCTGGATCGCTGCCGGTGGTGGAGTCATGTGACTCGAGATTGGCCAGAGTTCTTCAATTCGATCAGGCTTCCGTGAGCACATGCGAAAGTGCCCTTAAACGGAGCTCGAGTCCTACTACTGCTCTGGTAATGATGTGGGTAGTTCTTCTTTCTTTTTTTCTTCCTCTAGCTCGAACAGTCGTCATTTATTTTTTTGTTTTTTTTTACTGACGTAGTAGGTGTGCATGTGTTGCTGTGAATTTGAACTGAGGTCAGACTACTTAAATAAGTTGTTTTCATTATTGAACACATGGAAGCCCCACGCCTCATATACACACGTCTATGATGCTAAAACGCTATATAACTTCCGTTAAGTCAGGCTGAGCTGCTTCTCAAAACAATATGAATATAAATATTAATATAATTAAACACAATTGAAAGTACATGAACATTTAATTGATCTGTTCATTAAGCCATAGCCAACTGTGGAGCTGTGAGAGATAAGCAGTTTAATCAGTGCATAACATAACATAAACATGGTTCTATGGATCGCCAGATATGGATTTTTTTTAGGGCCGATGCAATACAGATTTTTTTTCATCAGCCTTAGCCGATGACCGATACGGGCTGCCGATTTTCTTGAGCCAATATTTGGAGCCGATACTGCTTTTGCTCCCTTAATTTACATCATAAAAATGACACAATGATGATAACAAATGATAACAAGTCTAAATTTTAAAAAGGAGCATTTATTGAACTGCCTGTCTGTAAATCATGCCGAAAAATAAATAAATTGTAAAAAATTGCCGGAAAAACCACGCACATATCGGCCGGCCGATATATCAGTCGATCACGACATGGTTCAGCACCATAAAGCCTTTGGTGTCCTCTGTGTTTAAAGGTGACAGAGTTGAGGCATTGGTGCGGAGGAATCCATAGAAGGGAAGCAGGAATGGCGTGGCTGCCGTCAGGGGAGAGCGTGAGTTCCTTTGTTGTTGCAGTATCGTCTGACAGGCACGCGGCCAAAGGCCCAGCATGGATCAATGGCTTCCCGGGGAACTTATAGGCAGTGACAGATAGAGATTCAAGGGGAAGAGCGGGGCCGGGCACGGCCCTGCCTCCGCCCATAGGCTCCGGCAAAATGTCAGCCGGCGTTTTCATCAAGCGTCTGAAAATGTCTCAGCGAGATGAGATGTGGGAGGTGTGTGGACACGGTAACATTTAGATGGCCCCTAAACTCTTCTAATCACTCCCAGGTTGTTTTGTTGTTTTTCCTCTGCAGCCATGATGGTTGTAGCTTTCATCCGCCTTTGTAGAACGGGCAGAGGGGGAGCGGGGGGAACGGGGGGGGGGGGGGTATCTGAGGCGCGGCAGGGGGGCTGCTGGGGAATGCAAGTTGCCGGCTATTAATTTTGGAAGGCGTCACGCGGGTCAGAGATACCAGGTAAGTGATGAAAAGAGATATTCCAGCCGAGCGATCGGTGGAGCTGTGGAGCGCGTGCTCATGCACACACCTATACACACACACACACACACACACACACACACACACACACACACACACACCCTCACAGACATAGAGGCATGTATGCAGGCATGTACACATGCACACACACACACACACACGCACACACACACGCATGAGCGCACACACTCAAACACAAAGACACAAGCAGACCGAAGCACATACACATGCACTCACACACTCACACACACTCAAGACACACACACTCAAACACAAACGCACACACACACAGACACACATACAAACATACAAGCAGACCGAAGCACACACATGCATAAATCATTCACACACACAAACCCAGCCACAGCCACCATACACACAAACACACACAGACACACCGACACAGACAGATACACACATACAGTGACAGATCATTCCTAGGTGCCCAAGGATGGATATATGTGTGTGTACACACACACATACACTCACACACACACACACACACACACACACACACACACGCACACACACACTGCTTATGTCCTGACAAATGCCCATGGTCATAAACAGACAGAAAGATCAAGCACTGGCACATCTAGTCAATCTTCTTAGCTCAGTGAAACATGCAGAGACACACACACACACACACATGTCTCAGAGCCATTGCTTTTCCACATCAAACACGGCTTGCCTTCACCATTTATCTCCATCCACTCGCCCAAGTCATGCACTCATTCCTCTGGCTGGGACCATAGCTGTGTGTGTGTGTGTGTGTGTGTGTGTGTGTGTGTGTGCGTGCGTGCGTGTGTTTGTGTGTGTGTGCACGCGGGCGTGTGTGTGTGTGTGCATATGTTTGTGTGTGTGTGTGTGTGTGTGCGTGTGCTCGTGTGCATGTGTGTGTATGTTTGTGGTGGTCAACGTGAGTCTGGCACCTCGCCTTCTTGACGCTGGCACAGAGCTGCTGCTGGCCCAGCAGCCAGTCGGAGTGTTGGCGGAGGTGCGGGCTACTTACTCACAACGCACCTGATAGGCTAGCGCTGAGGGGCGGGGCCACAAGACCGCACGTTGGCATGGGCAAGGCTATAATTATAGAGAGAGGCTGGGGGAGGGCGTGTAATGCAATGTTAATGGCAACGGCGACTGCAGTGGCGACGCCTTGCCCAGCATTTCCTTATTTCAAACGCGGCTGGTGCATTACCGCGGGCTGATTGGA
>NW_028179089.1:0-1000 GCF_964030765.1 Micromesistius poutassou | reverse complement strand
GAGACAGAGAGAGAGAGAGAGAGATATGGAGGCAGAGGAATACAAGAAATGAACATGAAATCAATAAATCATTCAGAGCAACACAACAGGAATCTAGAAGACAAGGAGAGATGGGAGATACAACAGAGAGAAAGGTAGAGAGAGAGAGGTGGAGAGAGGTAGAGAGAGGTAGAGAGAGAGGTGGAGAGAGGTAGAGAGAGGTAGAGAGAGAGGTGGAAAGAGAGAAGTGGAGAGGAAGAGATAGGTAGAGAGAGAGAGGTGGAGAGAGGTAGAGAGAGAGAGAGGTGGAGAGAGGTAGAGAGAGGTAGAGAGAGAGAGAGGTGGAGAGAGGTAGAGAGAGAGAGAGGTGGAGAGAGAGAGGTGGAGAGAGGTAGAGAGAGAGAGAGGTGGAGAGAGAGAGGTGGAGAGAGGTAGAGAGAGAGAGAGGTGGAGAGAGAGAGGTGGAGAGAGGTAGAGAGAGAGAGAGGTGGAGAGAGAGAAGTGCAGAGGAAGAGATAGGTAGAAGGGTAGAGTTAGAAAGTGAGAGAAAGAGGTAGAGAGAGAGGTAGCGAGAGAGAGAGAGAGAGAGGATCCATGAGTGGATGAACACGTTCTCCCGACAGTGTTGTGCGTTCTCCTGTTTCCATGGAAACGCTGGGAGTAAAATCAAATCAATGACGGGAGGGAGGGAGGCGTGGCCTACAGAGACCCACGGGTGAGTGAGTGAGTGGGTGAGTGAGTGTGTTGGATAGTGTGTGTGTGTGTGTGTGGTTGAATGAGAGGGTGTGCATGAAAGAGATGGGCAAGCAAACAGCAGAGAGAGAGAGGTGAGAGAGAGAGAGGTGTGAGAGAGAGAGAGAGAGAGAGAGAGAGAGAGAGAGAGAGAGGTGAGACTGCTGCTCGGTTTACTCTAGAGCACGTTCTAGTAAGGATGTTTGTTTTAGGGAGAACAAACGTTTGCACGTCTAAAAGTTGACGTGTCATTTATCAATCAATTAATCAATTAACACTGGACCGTTTT
>NW_028179090.1:0-7500 GCF_964030765.1 Micromesistius poutassou | reverse complement strand
AAATCATGTAAATTGACTTCATCAAAAGGAGTAGTCTCATCCCCGGAAGGACACGGAAGGACACAGGACACCCCCAGCCATAAAAAATAGGAAAAGGTGGAAATGAATGAATCAAGAAGGACAATGAAAATTCAATGGTGTGTTTGCATGTGTGTGTGTGTGTGTGTGTGTGTGTGTGTGTGTGTGTGTGTGTGTGTGTGTGTGTGTGTGCACAAAGGACAATGAATTGTCAATGTGGATTCAAAGGTGAGTGTGAATGTGTGTGTGCATGCATGGTTGCATAGATGTGTGATTGTGCGTGTGTGTACATGCAAGCGTGCGTACATATGTGTGTGTGTGTGTGTGTGTGTGTGCGCGTACATGCACGCGTGCATCCATGTATTTATGCGCGCAATCATGTGTTGGTGTGTGTGCATGCGTAGGTACGTGTGTGTGTATGCAATTGGCTTTTCACATCCTGTTGAATGAAGTCCTCATCAAAAGCGGGTCCAAATGACATGTAAATGTGGGGCTTTCAAAGCTTAAGCACAGAGCCTGCCAACAGGCAGCACAGAGCTGTAGTCAGGGTGCGTGTGTTGTGGCACAATGGAGGCTGGGCCCCCTCCAGGCCAGAGAGACAGAGAGGAGAGAGACAGAGAGACAGAGAGAGAGAGAGAGAGAGAGAGAGAGAGAGAGAGAGAGAGAGAGAGAGAGAGAGAGAGAGAGACAGACAGACAGACAGACAGACAGACAGACAGACAGACAGACAGACAGACAGACAGACAGACAGACAGACAGAGTAGTGGTTCTGGGGAGAGGGAGGGGGGAACACAAATGACATCTGCCGTACTTGGAAGCAGGGATATGATCCCGCCAGGACCGGGAGTCGGAAACGTGGCACTGCAGAACTACAAATCCCCCCCCTCATTGTTTCTGGTCACCACAGAGTGTGTTTGAGGGGAAACCGAGAGAGTCAGTGAGATGGGTAGATAATAGAGAGAGAGAGAGCGAAGGAAAGAGAGAGAGAGAGAGAGAGAGAGAGAGAGAGAGAGAGAGAGAGAGAGAGAGAGAGAGAGAGAGAGAGAGAGAGAGGCGAGAGAGACACACACCGTGGATCCCCATAGGACCCTGCCTTTGTTTTCCTCTGAAGCACCCCCCCCCCCCCCCCCCACCACCCCCACACAACCACCTCCTCTGAGAGAGTTTGACGGACAGCTATCTGTGTGCCAGTAGAAGCAGTAGAAGCCTCACCACCACCAACCCCACCCCTACCCCCGCCCCATCCCGCTGCTCCCCCGTCTCAACCTCACTCATACTATTCAGAGAGGGGGGGGCACGGAAAATACATATTCCCCCTTGCAAAACAGACTCGGGCTTGTCACTCCTTGCACGTCTGGAGGAGAAATGAAAATCATTCGATTCATATCCACAACAACCGCGGTGGGCAGCAGTGTAGGGAGGGGCTAGAGAAGAAGAGGAAGAGGAAGAAGATGATTATATAGATGAAGAAGAGGAAGGAGAAAAATAAGAAGAGGAAGAAGATAATGAAGATGAAGAAGAAGATAATGAAGGAGAAGAAGAAGAAGAAGAAGAAGAAGAAGAAGAAGATGATGAAGATTAAGAAGAAGAAGAAGATGAAGATGAAGAAGAAGTGAAAGACGAAGACGGACACATAGATGAAGATTAAGACAACTTAAAAGAAGAAGTCAAATCGAACCAGGGGTTGTGAACCCGTGAACCCAATACATTTTCTACACATTCGGTTCATGGGACAGAGAAGACGCAAAAAAAAAAAGTCCTGTTCCATAACAAGACAAAGTGAGGAACAACTAATGGAAGGCATTTGCAAGGGGCAGGTGGGAAACCGGGCAAACTCCATGAATAAATCAACAGCCGGTATTAAAAGGAGCCAGAGCTCATGGTGTAATTAGAGCTGCTAAATCTGTGCTTTGCCCGCCATTATTCACCACACATGTACAGATCTGTGTATGGACAGGGATTCCATTACACATCATTTATTCAGAGAGGGAGGGGGAGGGCGGCCATTAAAGCCTAGTGTTAAAAGGGTAATTACGCTAAGAATAGCCTCCAAGGTGGGCAAGGGAAAGCTGTGTCCGAGCCCCTCCGCCGTGCAGGACATCCCGGGGTTGAGCGCGGGCCTCTCCTCTACGTCTCTGCCAGCTGTGCGTCGTTAACCCAGAAGGGTATGTCCTTTGCGTGACGCGGTGGAATCACGGGTTAGGACGACGTCTCAATCAGTGGACGCTGCGCTTGGGTCAACGTTGCCACGGCGCTGACATTGTGGAGCACAATGCCACGGCAAATGAGCTTTGTCGTTCACCGCGAGGCGCGGCATGCCGTGGCTCAGGTAATTGCGTCGGATTGGTCCTAAGGTGTTGGACTAATGCGCAGGTTTTTGTTCAAATGAAAAGCATATGCGATGAGACGACGTTTAAAAGGTACGATAGGTAATGTCACTGTCACATTGTCTAAGCCCTTTATTGAATCTACTCAATCTATTTTATTGTTACATATAATGTATATATATATTAGGTGTACTGTTTATCTACATATACAGTATATAAACATTGTTTCCTCCACTTTACATTGGGCTGGTACAGACTCACTCATCCATTCATCCATTCATTAGCACAGTTTGTTAATTAAGGGCATATTCAGGCTGAACAAAATGGCTGTTCTACAATGGTTTTCTCATACAGCCGTCATGTATTTTCTCTTTGTCTTCTTCCGCTGCCATAACCAGGCGAGCATGTTAAGTGAGCGTAGCCTGCGCTAACACACTGCAGCCAGCGCTCACAACATCCTGCCTAAAATGAATTAATTGCAGCCGGCCGACAGGCCAACTGGCAGTGAGTGCTTGTCAAATGCCACTCCACGTCTTGGCTCCCGTCCGCCCGGCCTCACCTCCCACAGTGATGGCTGTTTTCTCTCATCATATTCACTACAGCACAAGTACAATGGCCCAGGTCTGCAGACATGTTGCCAGGTCCTGCTTTCCCAACTCTCTCTCTCTCTCTCGCTCTCTCTCTCTCTGCAACATCTTAGCTCTCTTGCTCATCAAGCGGCAATCATTGATGAAGCACAAAAATCCCCCCCCCCCCCCCAACACGGTCATTTAATTTGATTGAGATTACCCCTGGACAAGAGATTTGTAATTGGTGGGGAAATAAGGGGACGTATTGAGTCGGGGGGGGGGGGGGGGATTTGGTGCTATGTCCTATGGTGAAAGGGGGTGTCTTGCCTGGCTGCTTACCTCTGGTGCTTGCTGAGCAGGGGTAGTAGTTAGGCAGATCAGCTACTGTTGAAGGGCATACGTACAAGGGCACGTGTTAGTGTTAGTGATGGTTAGTTGCACTGCATGCCATGAAGAATAAAAGGCACGTGCAAATCAGATAGAGAGAGAGAGGGAGACACAGAGATAGAGAGCGAGAGAGAGAGAGAGAGAGAGAGAGAGAGAGAGAGAGAGAGAGAGAGAGAGAGAGAGAGAGAGAAGAGAGAGAGAGAGAGAGAGAGAGAGAGAGAGAGAGAGAGAGAGAGAGACTGGATGAGACAGATGGTGAAATATGCAGAATGGTGGATAAAAAACGATCCAGATAAGAGTCAGTGAGATAGTGAGCATGAGGTTGGATAGCTTTAGAGT
Source organism: Micromesistius poutassou (assembly GCF_964030765.1). Taxonomy (NCBI): domain Eukaryota; kingdom Metazoa; phylum Chordata; class Actinopteri; order Gadiformes; family Gadidae; genus Micromesistius; species Micromesistius poutassou. The sequence continues at coordinate 3,860 of NW_028179090.1, read as the reverse complement.
CATGATACAAGCAGACGAGCCGTTCGTGGCTGCATGTTAGTGCCTGTCAATCTCGGCCATCTTCAGGTAAAGCAGGATTAATGTGTTAATGTATTAGCGACGACCAAGTCCCCCCCCTTCTCTTCCTTCTGTTTAATCTTTCCCTCTGATCTAAATGGGATTGGAACCACTGGCTGTCGGGACAGTTTACCATTTTTCCATGGTGTGACAGGCCTTTTAACTCTCTTGGATTTGGGATTCGGATTTGAGCTACTGGGGACCTGTACTTTCAAGTCCCAAGACCTTAAACTAACCGCAAACTTCAGCACTGGGTTTCCATCAGGTGATTTCCTGAAGGATACAGTCGCAATTTTTTTTCCCTGAAATACATGTTTCACATCAAAGATTCAACATTCATCTTGTATCGGCTTTCCATCTTCTTTGGATCACATTTTAAATAATATATTAAATATCCATATGGCATGTTTTTGAAGCAAAGAAAAGCATGATGAAATGAATTCACACGGTTAGACACTCTTGACTCATCGCATTATTCCATCATTAAATCATCTATTTTAACTCTCTCATGCTCAATAAAGGTTAATCATTTAAGTAGCAATTGCAAATGCCCCCCCTTTAATCTAGCAATTTTCTTGTTAAAAAATGACAATTAGCTTATGATTCACTTTGCTGTGTTCATGATCCCAGCATTGATTTAAATGCCACCGTCTTCGCAGCCCTCCTGCAAGTTGTCAAAACGCAGTCTGAAAGGAACAAGGTATTTATTCGCCTGCACAGTTTTAATAATGCTGTTTCGCCAGTGATGGACAGTCACACTATATTGATATACTGTCACCACCGTATTTCTCGGTGTAACTTGTTGGCGTGCTTTGTGCAGCAACATGGACGGCTGAGTTAAATTACATTGAGCGCCAACTGGAACACTGATGTATCAAGGCTGGTGAAGATGAATTGATAATAGACCTTTGGTAATATACCTTTGTCGATGGCAGCTGCGCGTTCCTTTGAAACACACGTGCTGTAACTCTAGTCCGAGACTTAGTGCAGAGAAGTTGATGATGGAACATCATCTTATCAACGGATGAACTACTCTCTAGTTCTCAGCAATGATCGTTTTCTCCCCCAGACTAATCTCATTTGTGAAGAAACGCTGACACCACTTTGGTGCGATTAGGACATGTAGGCCTACTGGAGCCGTTGATAAGAGGTACATTTGCTCCGATGATAGCATGATCACGGCGCTATCACTGTTCCTCATCCATTCTGTGCATTTCCTTTCATGCGATTCCAACCTGTGTTGGACACTAAGAACATAATGGATAAGATAAGATCATGAGCTAATTGGTCAGTGCGACCTTTGCCCTCAGAGTGCTGACTAACAGCCCTTGCATATCGACTTCCGCTCTGCATAATGTTAGCCGCATGAAATGAGTAGAAGCCAGTAGCTAGCGTACTCTGTATTACAGCCTATCATCAGTGCTGTGTTCCAATATCCATAATATCTGTACTCACTATACTTAGTTTGAGTACGTAGGGCGTTCCAATTCAGATCGAGGCGAAAATAAGTGTACTGAAAGGACCCGGATGGTGTACTCAAAATGGTCAAACCGCAAAGTGTGGATCGATGCACACTTTTCGTACTCAACCACAGCCATCTTAGCTACGTAGCGGAAAAGGCGGCGCCAGGCTGAGCCAACATCGGCACATTTTCCACCTAGCCTGCATTAATGGAGTCATAGCTTTTCATAGCTACTATGCTTAAAGAGTTCACCGTTCAAAGCGGGATGTTTATTGCAAGGGATGAGCCACGGCAGCCGTTGCGATCGTAATTTCCGGTTAGTGCACCACAGAGTATTCGATTTGGAACGACACTGACATCTAAAAATCTGCACACTTAGTGAGTGTGGTTAGTGTACTACGTTTAAGTGTACTCATGGAAGTATGGATATACTACTACCAGGACTAAGGTTAGCAAGCGTACTGTGTATAAGAGCATATCACCAGGACTAAGGTCAGCTAGTGTACCCTGAAAACACAGCCTATCACTACAACTATGGTCAGCTAGCATACTCTGTATAACAGCCTATCACCAGGACTATGGTTAGCTAGCATACACTGTATAACAGTCCATCTCCAGGACAAAGGTTAAAGTATTGACACAAACATGAGCATGGTTAATCATAATGCAGCCTGCAGTGTTCTCTATGGGGGAAGGAAAGCTCATTTGGCCAGCGAAATGAAGATTTGGTTGACGCCCTTGGGCGCATAGTCTGATAAGTCCCTCACCTTAGGCACAGTTTGTATGTGTGTCTGCCTGTCTATGTGTGTGTGTGTCTATGTGTGTGTGTGTGTGTGTGTGTGTGTGTGTGTGTGTGTGTGTTTGTGTGTGTGTGTGTGTGTGTACGCCTGTGTTTTGTGGTGTTGGAAATTGCATCCCCCCTCTAAATGAGGCTACCCATCATGCACCAGAAGCTAAACTGGTCTCTTTTCGCCAATTATTCTCCCTGATTCAAGTACCGATCATGGAGCATATTACATGCATCGCACAAAGTGAGGACAGAAAGAGCCAAGTAGTAGTAGTAGTTTGGTAGTTTGAGCAAGAGAAGGCCAAGTTGTGTGAATGTGAATGGGCAGCCTGTAAAGCTTCTTTGTTGAATGGACGGGGTCCTATATAGACGTCCTATTGAGATATTATTAGTGTTACCAGGAGACATTGTGCTTACCCAGGTCCATGCTCTTGGACTTGCGCGACTTGACAATCTCCAGCTGGGCGGGGTTCTCAAACTGTTTGGTGCGTTTCTCCGACATGCTCTGGCGCCCAAAGCCCTCCCGCTGGAAGGAGCCGTCGGCGTCCGTGTCCGGGCTCAGCGAGCTGGGGGAGAGGAGGGATCTTGTTAAGTCATTCTTATGCTTTGTTTTTTGTTTTTTCTATGGTGAATTAGTGTTGTATATGGTTTACAGTAGATTCACTTTTCAATTTATACAAGTGTATGTGACTCTCCAAACATGCCATTAAACCTTTTTTTTTAAAACATGGATTGCTTTAAATAAATTGGCAGGCACTATACAACGTCCCATCAGTTTGATAGAATCATAAATACAAAGCATGGTCACACACATATGAATCAGTTTTAAATGTTTCTGGAATATGGAAAGAAATGTGCTGGACAAAGACAAGTCCGTTCACTTAAGTCTAGTCTATTTACATTGAAATTGGCACGCAATCTATGTTCCCTACATGATCACACACACACACACACACACACACACACACACACACACACACACACACACACACACATATGTCAACCCCCCCACTCCCACCCCGCCCACCACCACCGCCGTCACCCTGAGTCACTTCCAATCATTCATGGCTTTTCAAGGACGTCTCCACCTCTGCCGGGTTCACCCCAGGCCAGGAGTTGTGGATGGCATGGGGATGGGCTGCTAGTGAGGCAAAGCCTCCCATTTAAGGTCAACGCACACCCCCGACCACCACCACCACCACCCCCTTACCCCATGCGTTCAATCCCAGCCCCCCGACACACTGTCTGGGGAGCCTGACCCATCGGTGCCTGCAGCGTCCCTTTGAGCTCTCTCTCTCTCCATCTCTGTCTAGGATCTTAATTGAAAACCACGTCGCCGTGGAAGAGCGGAGAGAGGGGAGGAGGTGCCAGGGTGGAAGGGAAAGGTGGTCCATTGATATTTGCATTGCAAAGGAGAGCCTTTTCAATTAAGCGTCATGCCCTTTGAGGAGCTGTGTCTCGGTGGGACACGCCCCTACATACTCTTCCGACACTTCTGTCTCTCGCGCGGTGTTTGTATCATGTTTTCCTGTGCATTTGTTTGTCTGCGTGTTC
>NW_028179091.1:111235-114711 GCF_964030765.1 Micromesistius poutassou | reverse complement strand
TAGTCCCCTAGTCCCTCGCCCCCTAGTCCCTCGCCCCCTAGTCCCTCGCCCCCTAGTCCCTCGCCCCCTAGTCCCTCGCTCCCTAGTCCCTCACTCCCTCACTCCTTAGCCCCTCGTTCCCTAGTCCCTCGCTCCCTAGTCCCTCGCTCCCTAGCCCCTCACTCCCTAGCCCCTCACTCCCTAGCCCCTCGCTCCCTAGCCCCTCGCTCCCTAGTCCCTCGCTCCCTAGCCCCTCGCTCCCTAGTCCCTCGCTCCCTAGTCCCTCACTCCCTCACTCCCTAGCCCCTCGCTCCCTAGTCCCTCGCTCCCTAGTCCCTCACTCCCTCACTCCCTAGCCCCTCGCTCCCTAGTCCCTCGCTCCCTAGTCCCCTAGTCCCTCGCTCCCTAGTCCCTCGCTCCCTAGTCCCCTAGCCCCTCGCTCCCTAGTCCCTCGCTCCCTAGTCCCCTAGTCCCTCGCCCCCTAGTCCCTCGCCCCCTAGTCCCCTAGTCCCCTAGTCCCTCGCCCCCTAGTCCCTCGCCCCCTAGTCCCCTAGTCCCCTAGTCCCTCGCTCCCTAGTCCCCTAGTCCCTAGTCCCCTAGTCCCTCGCTCCCTAGTCCCTCGCCCCCTAGTCCCTCGCTCCCTAGTCCCTCACTCCCTAGTCCCTCGCTCCCTAGTCCCTCACTCCCTCGCTCCCTAGTCCCTCACTCCCTAGTCCCTCGCTCCCTAGTCCCTCACTCCCTAGTCCCTCGCTCCCTAGTCCCTCACTCCCTAGTCCCTCACTCCCTAGTCCCTCGCTCCCTAGTCCCTCACTCCCTCGCTCCCTAGTCCCTCACTCCCTAGTCCCTCGCTCCCTAGTCCCTCGTTCCCTAGTCCCTCGCTCCCTAGTCCCTCGCTCCCTAGCCCCTCGCTCCCTAGTCCCTCGCTCCCTAGCCCCTCACTCCCTAGTCCCTCGCTCCCTAGTCCCTCGCTCCCTAGCCCCTCGCTCCCTAGCCCCTCGCTCCCTAGTCCCTCACTCCCTAGCCCCTCGCTCCCTAGCCCCTCGCTCCCTAGCCCCTCACTCCCTAGTCCCTCGCTCCCTAGTCCCTCACTCCCTCGCTCCCTAGTCCCTCACTCCCTAGTCCCTCACTCCCTAGCCCCTCGCTCCCTAGTCCCTCGCTCCCTAGTCCCTCGCTCCCTAGTCCCTCACTCCCTCACTCCCTAGTCCCTCACTCCCTAGTCCCTCACTCCCTAGTCCCTCGCTCCCTAGTCCCTCACTCCCTAGTCCCTCGCTCCCTAGTCCCTCGCCCCTCACTCCCTCACTCCCTAGTCCCTCACTCCCTAGTCCCTCGCTCCCTAGTCCCTCGCTCCCTAGTCCCTCACTCCCTAGTCCCTCACTCCTCACTCATCCCCTCTGGGTCCCGTCCTCATCCCCCTCTGGGTCCCGTCCTCATCCCCCTCTGGGTCCCGTCCTCATGCCCCTCTGGGTCCCGTCCTCATCCCCCTCTGGGTCCCGTCCTCATCCCCTCTGGGTCCCGTCCTCATCCCCTCTGGGTCCCGTCCTCATGCCCCTCTGGGTCCCGTCCTCATGCCCCTCTGGGTCCCGTCCTCATCCCCCTCTGGGTCCCGTCCTCATGCCCCTGTGTGTCCGGTCCTCAGGGCCAGGACCCCTTCATCCCCCAGGTCACCGTCCTGCCCCTGGGGACGGGCAACGACCTGTCCAACACGCTGGGCTGGGGTGCGGGCTACGCCGGAGAGATCGCCGTGGAGCAGGTGCTGCGCAACATCCTGGACGCGGAGGTGGTCAAGATGGACAGGTGAGACAGACAGACAGACGGACAGACAGACAGACAGACAGACACCGCAACACAACGGCCCTCACGTCCGCGTTTCACTGGGTTGGGGGTCGGAGTAGCTCAGGAGGTAGAGCGGGTTGACTTGTAACCGGGAGGTCGCTGGTTCGATCCCCGGCTCCTCCTAGTTGAGCTTAGTTTATTGTCGGCGAGTGTGGAGGTGTCCCTGAGCGAGACGCCCTCACCCTGACTGCTCCCTGACCCGCTGGCTGTCGCCCTGCGTGGTCGACTCCGCCGTCGGTGTGTGAGTGTGTGTGTATGTGTGTGACTCTGTGTCTGCTAAGTGTGTCAGGTCCAGACATCAGAGGGTCTTGCTGAGTGTATTTGTCAGGGACAATGTACAAAAGGCCTCGCTCTCTGTCTATATAAATCGGCATAGGCCTACAACACACAAGAAGAATATTATTGTCTTTTCATGTGTATATACATACAGTATGTATGTTTTCATGTATATATATACATATGTATGTATGTTCTTCACGTGGCTATGACGAAGAAATGAGATGAGAAATGACAGAAAGGAAACCTGTGAAAAACAAGTTCCCTAAGGGGACACCAAACAATCTTAACGTATACGCACACCACGCCCTACACAACACGACGGACGACCTGCGTTTGTCTTTCAGGTGGAAGGTGCAGGTGGCCTCCAGAGGGCTCTACTTCCGGAAACCAAAGGTGAGGAGTTTAAAGAAACGACCCTCCAGTGGTCAACGTGTTCAACAGCCTGTTCAACGGAGAAGACGCTTAACATCTGCCAATTTCTGCTCCCTTGTCAGATTTTGCTACCTAGTGGTTCTGCGCATGCGCATGACGACACTATTGACCCGCGGTGGTGTAGTATTGGTGTAAAAATATACACACTGTACCCCTTAACTCTCCAATAAAGACGTTATAATACAGTATCAGAGTCTATAGAATCGTGCTACCCTATCAAAAAGTGCTACCTTATGTGTTAGGTAGCGTATTTAATCTGTTGACCGACTGCCTCTGTCAAACGATGCTCCCACTACAGAAACGTGTTATTTTACACGACTTTACTCACTCCATGTACACTGTAAGAATACGGGGAGCATATTTTGATACTGTATTATAACGTCTTTATTGGAGATTTCAGGGGTACAGTATGTGTATTTTACACCCAATACTCAATAGCGTCGTCATGCGCAATGCGCAGAACCACTAGGCAGCAAAATCTGATGGGTAGCAGAGATTGACAGAACACCGACCGGCCGGGCCGCTTGCGGGACGGCGCCCGGTGCCTCCGTCCTGACGGCTCCGCCCTCTTCCAGGTGCTGTCCATGAACAACTACTTCTCCGTGGGGCCCGACGCACTGATGGCGCTCAACTTCCACGCGCACCGGGAGAAGACCCCCTCCTTCTTCTCCAGCCGCATCCTCAATAAGGTCAGAGACGCCGACGCCCGCCGCCCCCCCCCCCCCCCCCGGGGTGGCGTTCCTTCCTTAAAGGTCCCGTGACGTTTCCACCGGGTGCGGTGTGATTAGACGCCACACGCCGTTCTGGAAGTCTGCCCCTTATGACATCATAAGGGGCAGGAAGTGGGCGTGTCCACCTAGCTGTGTGTTGATAGATCAGTCTACCAGCTGTCTACCCGGTGGACCGTATAGCAAACGTCGCTCGTCTATCCGTCACACATCTAGGTGGACACG